>NW_006263765.1:273709-297303 GCF_000469605.1 Apis dorsata | reverse complement strand
TAATACGTTAATAATTGTAATACGATATCTTGATTAATATGATAACGCGGCGAATAAGGAAGTTAAAGAGAGTTAAAATTAAAGAGAGGTGATATATACTCGAATTTATTAATTAGTCTCTATTTTAGTTATTTTATATGATGATAAATTTACAAGGAGTGAAGTATTTTTTTTTTTTAGAAAATTATTTTCAGAATCTCGAACGACGAATTCATCACGTTCTACGTGGAATAGAGTTTTTAGATAGAATAAAATTAAACAAAATCGTGTCTTGCATTTTTAATTTTCGAGTATCGATAATTTTTAATACGTTAATAATTGTAATACGATATCTTGATTAATATGATAACGCGGCGAATAAGGAAGTAGTTAAAGAGAGGTGATATATACTCGAGTTTATTAATTAGTCTCTATTTTATTTATTTCATCGATATGATAAATTTAGGAAGGAATGAAATATTTTTTTTTTTAGAAAACTATTTTCAGAAACGACGAATTCATCACGTTCTACGTGAAATAGAGTTTTTAGATAGAATAAAATTAATCAAAATCGTGTCTTGCATTTTTAAATTCGAACAGATATCGCGTCTTTATTTTTTAAATAACTGGTGAAATTTAAACAATCGATGGTACTCTTGTCCAGATGGAATGAGCGAAGCATGGAAGATCCTTGGCTGGCTATTACTCGGCGAAATGACCAATATCGGCTAGTCGTATCATCGATTCACGAACTCGTTGCTATTTTATTGCGGATATCATCGAACGACGAAAATTGCCTCACGACCAATGATGAATTATGGAGAAGAGCTCGGGAAGGAGGCCTTTAAAAGGCTCGAGCCATTAATTGTGCGATGACGTTGAAAAAGACGCGTAATATTCGGTGTTGAACGGATGTAGAAATATTCGCGTAAATTATGTAAACCGTTGGGATTGGGATCAAGCATCTGGTATAGCATGTATGAAATTATTTTCAAGGAACGTTCGAATAATGTTAGTGGTTTGCGAGAGAAACGGATGAAAGGAGACTTGTAACATTTTTATTAGATTTTTATAACACGATCCAATGCTCTAAAGTTAAAAATTTAGAATTTATTATTGAATGTTGGAGAATGGAATCCAGAAAGTTCAGAATTTGGGATGGAAAATCTGAAGTATCAAATTTAGCAAATGATTGAGAATATAGGGTTACAAATTCTAATACTATTAACATTTAGTATATACATGTATATGTGTTATCGAGCTTGAAAAATAATTAATAACGATAATCTGTAGGCTACGCGTAGACCGCCAGATGTTGAGTTTAATAAGTCAAATTAAATTGGATTAAGAAGGATCGTACCATTCGCGCGATGCCCGAGAATTTTGAGTATTATATTAAGAATTTTCCGTGAGTCCGTGTCGGAACAGCTGTGAACTGGTTTAGGTACATCACCGATATAGAACCGGAAGTGAAACGAGCCAGTACTCTTACCAGTTTCAATACTCTTCATTCTTAATTAATCTTAATCCTCTTTACCGTAATTTTTCCAACAATGCGTTAAAATATTATTATCAATTATGTCATATTTTTCTTCTTTCATATTCACGTGTTTTCACGTGTTTTCACGATGCTCTGTCGCAATGTTTGCCAGTCTTTGCTTCTTCTCTAATACTTCTAATACTTTGAACTTCTTCAAACTTCGCTCTATCCCTTCGTGTCTCACTTTTTGACTTTTCCACTCTTCTTCCATCCTGTCGCTCGTTTCCAAAACGTATCAAAGTTTCCACTTGTCGCCTTGATTTCTCGTTCTCGTTACATTAATTTTTGTCGTTCTTGTTCTTGACTCTCTGCCTGGTGTCTTTCCTTCGATTGAATCGAAACATTCAGCTTTTTATATCAAAAACGAAACGAGAGTTCATTGACTTGATTATTTTGATTTAAAAAATTAATTTTGCAACACTAAACCGCCATTAAGATCACAAGAAGGAATCTTTTTCGCAAATAATAAAATAAATATAGTGTCTAAAATTTTTAAAAAATTACACGTCTATATAATAATAACATTCGAATCACTTTATAACAATGTTCCGTTAAGAAATACGTTAAGAAATAATCGGCTTGAAAAATAAATGGTTGGAAATCACTGGCCTCGATCGTAGAATAGTGTTACACCATTCGATCGTATCTATCAGATGAGAAATCCAAGCCAGTCAATACTACGCAATAATGTATCCACGAGATTATTGCCTCGTATCTCGACCCTGTGGATAATGTCAGCCACGTTTTGACGACGCGCTTTATTGCCGAGTCTTCCGACTTAATCGCGGTCAAACCCTTAATTCCTCTTCTTTTTTCCTGCGAAGAGTAGATACGATTTTATAAACACGCGACAATATTACTTCATATCGTTTCGATTATATTATTTTAACACGAACATACGTTTGATATTGTTTTGATGAATCTGGTATCTGGTTTGGTGTATAATTTAGATAGGAATAAAAGTATAGGATTTCATAGTAAGAGGAAAAGAACATTCATCGTTTTGAAGATTGTTCTCGAATAGAAATGTAATAGAATATCGATTTTCTATTTTTTTTTTTAAAGAAAAATACTTTGTCAATCTTGGAATACATTAAAATCTTAAAGAATAATTTTTATAGTCTTTTAATAAGAACTCTGAAAATAATAAAAATGATCATGTACAAATCGCGCACTTAAATTTTTTCTCACTCTCTTAAATTTATTCCATGTTTATTCACATCAATTAAATTCAATTAAAGAATAGCAAAGGATCTTAATAAACTTCGACCCCGAAAATACTTTCTCGTTCAAAGATTCAGCGACGAAATCCTCTCCGCTCAGACGAATAATTTCCGATCCGCAAACATTTCGGCAAACGATTTCACGTCGAAAATCGTGTCTCCAATTACTCAATAGGGGAGCAATTTCGTGGGGAGGGGGGCTATAATGACGTAAAGCGGGGAAATAATTTCCTGGCTTATCGGCCGACCAGAGGATGGATTACTCATCGGGCGGGCGTAGTGAGTAGCTGAGCGAAAGAGTTATGGATCTGATCAGATTCCGGTCCATTTCACCGGCTTCCACCGCGAGCCGCTGTATTCTGTCTCTGGCCGTATGGTAATGTTATTCGTAAATACGTATGCGCCCGGCCGGATCTTGTTATGGGCAGCGTATTCGATCCCTGCCCTTCCGGATGGCAAGATTCGTCCAAGTTGGACCTTCACTTTTTCTCGTACGTTTATTTATATTAATTGGAGCGTTATTAAGTTTTTTTTCGTCGTTTAGATATTTGGAAGCAATTTCAAATTTCGATTCCTCCGTTGGAGGATTCATTTTATTTATTCTTTTTTTATTTTTCTCAGTGGACGATCTCTTATCAAAATATTTATTCGTATTGGGAATTAATCCAATTTAATCTACGTTGAATTTAATAATTAATTGATAATTTAATAATTAATTGATAAAGTTGTATCTTCGTTTTGATAAATAATAATAATTTTAGTTGTATAGGAATATTTTCTATTGACGTAAGGTCAATATGGTATGGTATGGTAATTCGTAATACGGTCGATTGGATCTTGTTGTGGGTTCAGCAGCATTTCGATCCCAACCTTCCGGATGGCAAGATTTGTTGAAGTCGTCGAATTCTATCGGCCTGCTTTTTGTCAGACCATTTATTTATCGCCACTTGTTCCAAACGTTGGCCACGCCACGTTTGCGGCGCGTTTAATCCTCATTTGCAATTTCGATTTACTCCCCGGGAGTAAATCGAAAGATCTCCACTCTCCAGCTCTCGATTCGATTTTTGTTTTTTCTCCTTTTTTCTTTTTTTAAAGAAATTTTATAACAGAGAGAAAAGTTTCGAGGAATTATCTTGAATTTTTGCGGTAAAATTGGATAAGATGAGATATCTTTACTCCGCGAAATTATTAATGTCGATTTAATTATAATTTCAATTTCCAATTTAATTAATTTCTTTGACTTAATTTCTAGATTTATAAAAATTGAAAGCTTTTGATTATTATCCTTATTTCCCTCGACTGTGGTATACACTAAAAATTGAATTATTGTTTAATCTTTTTTACATCACCAAGATTTAACTCGATCTTCCATCGATTTCCATTACTTGATACTCGAGTAAAAAAACGATGAACTCAGTTCTCCAGCGAAAATAGATTGCGTTAAGATTACGGATTTTCTCTTAAAAAGAAAAAAAGCATCATTCGTAATTCATTCCTACTTGACTTTCTCCTTTACGCCCATTATAGAGATCCTCCAGTTTCCTCTTTATCCCCTTCTATCTGGAACAAAAACTTTCCAACGAATTTCGAAAGTTGCGGTGAGCAATGCCCAACCGTTGCTGAATTCTTCACCATCTCCAAACGTGTCGCGACAAACTTGGTATATAAAATATTTCTTTTCTTCCCGACTCTTGTGATCGAGAAATTATCGATGAACGCGGTCGACGATAAAGAGAGAGAGAAAGAGGGAACAAGAGGAAGAGTGACGAAGAGGGAAATAAAATTGAAAATAAAGAAAGGAAACGGGGGAGGAAAAAAGGTGGATAAAGCAAATTCACGTGGGAAAAGGGGAGGTGAAAGCGAGGCCAGGAGAGAGGGAGAGGTTGCTTGGTACACCACGCGCATCGGATAAATTTTCAATCGGACAAATTCTGAAAGAGCGGTCTCCCCCCCTCCCCTATTTCTGCCACCGAACAAGTTTAAAAATCGATGCAGTCTCGAGTAACTCCTGCCACCTATTTCTCTTCCTTCCGCGTTCTCCGCTGAATAGAGGGTATATGGGCGTACGTATGTATGATTGGATACGCGAACTTGGCGAGATTCAAGCTTTCCTCTGTTTCTTGTTTTGAAAAAAATCAATGTGAAAGTCTCAGCAAGAATTAATAATTCCATATTATGTAGCAATATTATGCTTACTAAATTTTTATTATTTATTAACCTTCTTGATAATAATCAATTTTCCCAAATTCAGGATAAAAATTCGTTTGTTCGTAGGATTGATATGAAAAATTATTGAGAAGCAGGAAGCATAGAAACGTTATTTCCTATATAAAAATCGGTCTTCCTAACGATTACGCGATATTATTTTACGATTGTGCACCGATATTCAACGATAACCGGATCGTTTTGCAGCTTCACGGAATATCGTTGTTCCAGGGTTTAAATTAAAAGAAAATTTTTCGGCGTAAATCTTATTTCCGTGTAGCGTGGGATATTGGGATGGTTCGACGGTTGAAAATTTCGAATGCGGCCCACGTAGACGCTAAAACGCCCCCATGATTCAATTCGCATCAGCCATCCCCCTTCCTTCGCATCTACGAGCGCGAGTTTTGCCAGAACCTCGCCAGGACATCTTGAAGCGTGTCAAGCTTCACTGCTACTCGTGCCGATTGTCTCCCTTTCTCGTGATCTTTTCCCGCGCAACCCGACAGAGCAACCATTTTCGACTCGCCTTCGGTCATTCTACTCGCTTCTTTACTTTCGAGATACCGAGTTTTGTAAGCGAGCGTTCGCCCGGAATCGTGACTCGAACGTTCTTCGCTCGAGGTGAAATTGAGGATGTTCCTGGAAAAGAGTTTACGGATAAAGATATTTACCGAATGATCGGACAGCTGTTGTAAGAAAGTCGTGGAATAAAATGATTGCGCTCGTATGTGGATTATTGTAACGATTGAGATCGTCTAATAAGTGATATTCATAATGAAATGAGTGTAAGACACGAGTAATTGTCAGATAGGTAATATAGGTAATATAAGATAGTCATGGATGGACTGGAACGAAATAAGAGAATCACGGTCGAGTAAGTAGGATATAAGAATCGTATAATAAATGATGCAAGATAATCGTGGTCAGATGAGTGGAATAAAGGGATTGTGGTCTGGCAAGTAGAGTAAAGTAATCAAACGAAACAATAAAATACGCTTGTTCATTCAATTAGATCATCAATTAGTCACTTTAATTCTTTGCTAATCCTTATTATATACTCGAGACTACGCCAATGATTAATGAATCTACACTTTTAGCCTTTAAGAGTCTTAGGACACTTTGAAAACTCTAATAAAACTTCAGGGCCGGGAAATGAATAATGAATTTCAGTTATCTACATTTTATGTGATAAAATTTTTAACACATCTCCTGCTTTATTATTAATGATTACTTAATATTGTCCATTCCCAATATATAACAAATATCCTAAAATTATCCCGCAATTTTACAATTTACTTCATCGCGTCAATTTACTTTACTTATAACCTCGGTATAAAAGTAATTGGAGCAAATTTTTCAAATGGAGAAAAAGAGAGAAAGAATCCTTCTTTTCCCCGAAAGATCCACCGTTTGTTTTTTTTCGTCCCTTCGTTCATGACTTCATTCTTGACGCAAAATGGCGGGAACAAACGGGATAGGGAGAAGGGGCACACAAGCGGATGGAAAGTTATTAATACGAAGCGCGATAAAAAGGGGCCAGTTAGAGACACGGGGTGGCTGCTGCTTTGGAGCGGGTTTCCACGGCGTTTCATGCTTTTGCCGTGGAGAAGAGGGAGGGTTGCGCTGCGAGCTGATTCGAATTGATTCGCGGAACGAATGAAAGGGGCGCGCCAACGTTGAAAAGGATGAAACGCAAACTTTTCAGCCGCCGCCGTGCACGATTTCTTCTCCTCGCACCCCTCATTCTCGCCTGCTCTTTCATCGCCGACGCTTTCGAGTTCCTTACCCGTGGAATCGTGGTTTTTGACCACTTGAAAAGACCGTGCCTTGCCTCCTTTCCCCGCCTGTGACAAGAATTAAATATCATTGACGCCCCTCCACCCCCGTATATTCAGAATTATCGCGTATGACCTGGCTCGGCCCCGAATGAACGCGGGACTTCCGGTGGAACTCGGCATTCAGGAGGTGTCCTCGAGGTGTTGGTAGGTGATACCGGTTGGAATTTAATCAATGGAAACTTCTTTTTTTTTTCTTTTTTTAATGGATGCGAAAGTGCCTTTTTTTGGTGCATGGTGGGGATGTTTGCTTTGAACGAAGCATGGAATGGAAGCTGTTTGGCGCGCGAGACGTGTGTATTCGTCGTCGTGGGGATTCAACGATGAATGGTTTTTTGTATATTTAGAAAAAAATGCTTTTGAAGTTGGCTACGAATCTTTGAGCTTAAAGATTACTTTACGGTTGAAACCAAAATAAAAATTGTTTCGAAGAATGGAGGGTAGTCACTTTCAATTAATATAAACGGTATTTAATATAATAAGAGAACCTTGTGGATTTCTAATTCACGACGAGTACTTATTTCGTACGAATAAAAATATATCAGTAGTATTATTCAAGAATAATATAGCATCAAGCAAGCAACGAAGCTACCATTCCAATCTCCCACGAATCCCATCTTCGTTGAAGCCATAAACCACGCCGGCATTGCGTTACATGTACATGTATAACCGCGAAATTTTACCTCTTCCCCGTATTATGATTCTCAGTAGATTCGAGTCTAAGCTTTAACCCAAACAATGCTCGACACGAAGTCAACTTCGAGTTCGTTGGTTAACTGATCGACGTTTACTCGGGTTCGCGATTTCCTGCGAAAACATGAACGTTTGCGTGTCGCGTTCGGGTCTCGCGGTGAACAACGCCGGGAGGTGCTCATCAGCAGGCTAGATTCGGCTTTGCATGGCACAAGTGATTCGCCGTGTTGTCAGGGAATTTCGGTTTCGAGCCTGTGATCATTAAGGCGCCATGTGCATGCGATTGTCTGTTTATACGTGTTTGTGTATCTTTGACGATGTTCCGCGGAATTCCTGTAAGTCCGCACAAACGATCGTCCTAATCTTACGTGGAACTACGACCGTCTAGTTGCACAAAGCTAACTTCTGTCAAACGAATTTTCCTTTCCTCTGATCGAGTTTTCTTTTTTTTTTTTTTTTTAGGTCCGAGTCGCGTTGAGTGGATTGCTGCACCGATTTTTTGGGTAAATATTATTTTGGAAAACGTTTAAAATTGAAGTTGGGATTATATTTGGAGAATATGGTCGAGAAACAATCGTATTTTCGCACGGAGTGGAAAAATTGTATCGAAATTAAGAGGGTTGAGAAAAATTTTTTATCGAAATTATATTGTATAGCCTTGGATTAGCTTTTTCTTTCTATTTCTTTCTCTCTCTTTATGGAAAAGTGACGAATCGGAAGTTTTAATTGTAGAATGGATTTCAGGATGACAAAACATGGGTGACGTGTATGGGCATGAAACGGTGGATGGAACGAAAAGGGTAGAAGTAAACTTGGAGATTTTGAAAGCAAATATTGATTTTCCAACCCAATTTGCGGAGGTTTTAGCGAGATACCGAATTTTATTAGTTTACCGGTAGATCTAAAAATTGTATCGAAAAATACGTATGGAATTTCAATTTCCTATAATTTCTCTGACTTTGTTGCTCGATACTTTGTTTTTTAACATAATAATACGAATACTTATTCATCCTCGATCTACAATTAAAATTAATGATAGAAATCAGAATAATTGTTTCGTATATCGTTGATGAACGATAATTAATAAAATTAATAAATTGTTCAATTTCAGCGAGTACAATAACATCACGTGACGCAATTAAGCATAATCGATTCCGCAAAAAGCAAAGAAATAGAATTATCCCATGGAATCGCACGAATTCATCATTCACTATAAGATCTTGATTGACTACGGCTGAAGCTGGTTGAGATTACTATTCGTCGGTAATACGATTTCGAAATCGTGACCCATCCGATGCTGGAACAAGTTCCACGTTCATGTTCCATTCTGTTTCGTGGTAACATTTCGCCGAACCGTGCCCGACCAACCACCGCATTATACCGATCGATCCCACGATATTTGCAAATATGAGTATCCAATTTAATCAGACGCGATCGTTTCTAATTTCGAATCTTTCAATTAATTTTCCAGATAATAATCCGATACTTACATCAACCCCCTTTGTGTCTTCTCTGAGACGAAAAATTGTATTATACTTGTTGCATTCAAAAAATCTACCACACACATAATTACAGTACACTTAATTGATAAAAAGTCTTTCTTAAAAGAAATTATGTAAATCGCATCTGATTAACCTCCTCATTAAACCTCAACAAACTAAAACAATCTCATCCCAACCAGAACATCCAATGCACCAATAGAACAAGTGAGAAATCCACTGGCTTCCCTATAACCACGCTTCTGTCTGTTCTCAGCAACACGACGTAGTAGTACAAGTAGTAATACAAGTGTGAAATTCGATCGAGTTCCATCAGATAAGAGTGTTAAACGCTAGTTAAATCGTAGCAGTGATATATATATATATATTCTATTGCAGACAGAGCTTAATCAACTTCGTTAGACCAAAAACAAACCGAAACAATCTTACTCTCCAGTCATCTAAGTGACATCCTTCCTCTATCGCTATATATATACTTCTTCTCGAATCGAATCGAACAGCGACGAGTCGATCGTTGACGCGAGTGTGAAATTTCGCGACCACGTGAAATTTGAATGGCAAGGCGCGGATGAAAGGTGGCGAAACGGTGGGGCGTGGGTGGGGCTTAATAACGGTGGAAGCCCGTGGCCCAACATTCCAACGTGACCGCCGGTATACGCGGTTAGCACACCTGAGGGATTTTGAGTTATGGCCGGAAACGATGGAGGTGAAACGGAGGCTGGTGGAACAGCGCCAGGGGTTGGAAAGGTGGTGGAAGGAAGGTGGCTAAAAGAGAGCCGGCTAATGTGGGTAACTTGTAACGTTCTTCTCGTTCGCGAGGCCGCATTAATTATTTCATATCCGAAACTCAATTTTCCTTCCTTCGTACCTGCTTGGGTATTCTCCTCCCCCTACTTCGCCTTTCCCTCATAGGCAATTACCAGCCTATTCACGAGTTACGAGACGACCTCTGGGAAGGATGAACACGCGTGTGAACAAGATTGACGAAATTCGTTGAAATTCGGAGAAAGTTTGATGATTGTTCCGTGTGATTTTGCAATTTTATTGGGATTTATTAAATCGTTTAAGCAGGACTCATTGTCAGTTCAAATACTCTCGTTTCACATCTCCACCATTTTGGATTAATCACAAGTACTCTTCGTTCTAGTTCAAATACTCCAAACTGGAGCAATTTAAATTCTACCATACTAAAATCATTAATCCATTTATCCCACATCGACGTTTCATTTTAGAATTGAATTACATATGAGTATAATTTTCTAAAATTCTTTTTCTATTTTCTAAGAATTCTTAATCATAGAGATTACGTAAATAATCCTGAGGAGCAAAGAACATATCAAAAGACGATATTTCTCCACTCTTGTACTCTCGGAATCACCACAAAGATTACCAGTGAAACGAGAACGGAAAGAAGGAGAAATGTATTCGTAGATCTTGCGAGTAATTATTATTCCGTGGTAGAGTTACCGCAAACGGGTGGCATTTGTCGTCGATCCATAATTGCCAATAAATCAGCCTATTCGCGACGATACGGTGGCGAAACAGTGAAACCGGTCGGGCAACAGTACGGCATAAAGTTACTACGGAAACTTACCGCGATTAACCTCGTTTGGGGCGCCATTGCACGTTGCCCTTTTACCGCTTCCGCGAAATCAGGGATATCGAGGACGTTCGGTGAGTTATCGCCACGTTTAAACGCGTTCCACCATTATACGTCCGTGCTGTTATTTGTAACTGTTTCTAAATTGTTCCGGAATAATTGCCGGCATATCGTGACGGATTTTCCAAGACTTTCGCCCTTGATGCACGCTGCGCCCCTCGTTTAATACGCGTTTAATTCTTTCTTGGAACTCGAAACTTGGCGGTGAAATAGATTTTAAATTTTTGCAAACGATTAATCCTCCGTTCGAATTGATCATGATATTTTTTTAAGTTTAATAATCTATATATACATAAGGAGTAAAAAGGGGATTAGAATTCATCGATATAAATTGTGGCAAAAATAAATTTATAAACTCGTCAAATCTATTCGCAATCGTGATATTATATTTCAGTCTAATAAATCATCGATGTGTACCACTCGTCCAAGCGTTCGACCCGCGAGATGTTCACAATATCCACTATTTCTCCTTGGCCAAGCTGTAGGGCACCTCCTATCGCCGTTTCCGACCATAACTCAAAATCCCTCAGGTGTGCTAACCGCGTGTGCTGGTGGTCATGTTGGAATGTTGGGCCGCGAGTTTCCACCGTTATTAAGCCTTGTCCACATTCGCAGGCGGTGCACGTGCGCTCTGACACGGGCATCTCCTCGCCCTTCGACTCGATGGTCATCTATTGAAATTTCAAAGGTCTCTGCTCGAATTTCTGGACGCCTACGAGCTTTAGGACGAGTATAAAAATGTTATCTCGTTCGATATTTTATTAGGTTTTTTTTTTATTTTAGGATTAGGTTCTTACAGGTATCTTAGTTTAATCATTTTTAAAGTTTTTGTACCTTCGAGTTTCTTATTAATTTTATTAATTTTGAAATAATTGGGAAGAATCGAGGAAAACAGTCAAAGATTCAAAGTGAGTAGATCACCATTTAGATCTAAAAAAAAAATCTTTTAATTTTGTGTATTTCCATGATATTTTTTAAATCACGTATATTATTCGTACGAAAATTAAATTTAATTTAGTTTATCGAAAAAAGGGAGATCATTCAACGAGTTAGTTTTTTCTCATGAGTAAGTTTGACGTGTTCGATCTTTAAATTATTTTTAAAAATAAATAATTATAGATTTGGAACATTGAAAGTTGTCGAAAATAGGCAATTTCAAAGAGGAAAATCAGGGAGCGAAATGAAACATTAAAAGTATATAATTATGCAAATAGGTTTCCTGCACAAGAGTTACTATTTTGGCTCGGTGCTCATAATTAAAACATTTACTTTGCCAACAATAATAAGTACATATACACGGTTGGGCGGAAAGCATACACGTGCAAAGTGCGTTTAATAAATTAACATTCGCTTTAAATAGCCGGCTAAATGAAGTATGCCTGCAAGCATGAATGACTATTTCTAATTTAGTAAAGTAATTAGTACGTAATGTTATTCTACTTCGCTTTTTATTTTTTACTTTAAATATTATTACTTGCTTCTATATATAAATTAATTACATAGAATTGTTATAAAATTATTTTCTTTTTTATTCGTCATAATTATATACATTACTCGTTATTACTTTTCCCACAATTTCTTCAACTCCTTAATTTTCTCATGAACATATAATAATAATAATAATAATAATATACTTCTTGCAACAATTTATTATATAATTTAAAGTATCGTTTTAAAGGAAAAATTAAAACTTAAAATTAAACTGGACTTACAATACCTTCGAAATCACTTCAAACATACCTGAGCACTTACACCATAGCTTCTGTCAATCTGTCCACATACCGACTCGCTTCACCGATCCAACCAAAGAAACCCGATTCCATCGATAGAAAAAGAGAAAAAAAAGGGACAACCTCTTGCTCGAATCGCGAGATAAACTCCTATCGTTTGTTCAATGGCGGGTGTGATTCGTGGGCCTCGACGTTTGATTAGAAGTAATAGAGAAATCTTGCGTGAGAGGGGAGCGGAAGTCGGAAGTTGCAAAAACGGTGGCGCAAGGGCCGAGTCTCTGGTAACAACGTGGGGACGCGGAGGAACGTCGAAAGGGGTTTTTGCTGGCCCGGCCAATTTGTCCGACCCGATTCCGACCAGTCGTCGCAAGAAAACATTTGACAAACGTCCGAATGTCCTTACGAAGTGGACCAAACCGATCTGGCTCGAATCCTCCTCGCCGTTGTCCGGCCGGGCCGTGGAAAGATAAATGTGGTTGAAAGTTTCATGGACAGTTAGAAGGGAATCGATATGTTAGCAACGATCGATGATCGTTTATGGTCGACTGATATTATTGGGGTGAAACGCGTGGAATATTCGAATGATTTTTGTTCTTTGAATTTATGGAACAAGATGTAAGAGTGATATCGCTCTAGGGATTATCATTGCACTTTCTTTTCTTTCTTTTCTAATATTTCTGATTTGACCAACGGTAGAATTAATAATTCGTAATATGTATTTAAATATATAATTTTAATTATGCAGGTTCAATTAAAATTGAATTATTATTCTATTAGAGTAACTAGATATGCGTAATTACATTTTTATCCGAATACGAAATTAATATTAATTTCATCAAACGATTTGTAGATATTTCGTTGATTGGAAAAAGTCATTATTTTGCTCGGTTAAATTTCTCGTTGAGTTGAATTTCATAGAGGTATTGGTGGAATATCGAGAGCAAATATCGGTTTATTTGCGGTAGTAATAATCTAAGTTGGTGTATTATAATTTTAGGTATGATACATTCGAATATTTTTAATATTATGAATAATTCTTACTTGATTAATTATCAATTGAATTAGGTTAATAATAGGTTTAAATAAAATCATTATTGCAACCCTTTATCCATTGTGAAAAATAACATTTTAGATTATACTTCGTATTAGAATGAGAGGGATTAACAAAATAAATAGATAGAGTCGTTTCTTCTTTTTTTTTTTAAATTTCAAGAGATAATCGTATAAATATAAATACAACACTATGTTAACAAAAAGATTGAAGTTCAGTTACGCAGAACGTCCCAATATATAAAGGGAGGCCGCCAGATAAATTCATTAGTGAAGCTAAAAAAAAAAAAAAGGGAGAAAGATAAAAATAAAAAAAAAAAAAGATACAACGAACGTCGACGTACGAGAATGGCAGTTTTTCCTGATTTCTCGCTAAATTTATTGTTCTTTAAATCCCAAAAGCGCCAATCGCATTAAACGAGCGACGCGACGGTTTAATCGAAAGTTAAATTTTACGAGACGGCGAATGAATCAAATTTAACGGCGCAATAAAAGGATTAGCCCGTGTGTAACAACGCTGTTCAATATTTAATTGATGTCCGATGTTACGCTCTCGACGTTGATAGTAGATAACGTGGCCGCATGCTTCCTTTTTTTTTTCCTTTTTTTTTTTTTTTTTCACTCTCGATACTCTGTGTTTGTTAGTCAACGACCATTGTTTCTTCATTATTGTAACTACTCAGCTGCCATTCTTTCATTCATTTATTCCCCGATTATATTTTCGTCATTCTGTCATGGAAGAATTTTTGATTTTGTTGTTTATATTTTTTAATACTCGTTCAAATAATTCTCGTTTCATGTTCGATACTTTGATAATAATATAATTTTTCTTTTGTTTGGAAAATTTTTTAGAAATTGCAATCAGTGTGTACGAATACAAATTAAATTAAGTAAAATGATTAAATCGTTTCGATCGATACTCGATTAATGAAATAATTTTCAAAACGTAAATAAATATTCATTTTTATTTAAAAACAATATCCAAACTTTTTTCACACGGAATGAACGAAAAATTATTGTAAATATTCGTGAAAAAATTCACGCGCCCTACATCATTTTCGCAAGATTGATTTTCGCAGAAGAAAACGAAAGAAGAAAGAAACTTGCACCGTTCTTCAACTTCCCGTTGAATCCCGTTTCGTTTATCGGCAACGATTACTCGATAGATGAAAAGTTATGCCAGATGTTTCTTTTGAAAAGAGGGGGTGAGATCGTCGGACGATTTCGTTAATTGATGGCGTTGTGGGGGAGGGGATGGAAGGTTTCGATTAACACGGCGATACATTATGCCACGGAACGACAGGAAGCGGCGTGTACCCGGTAATTCGGCCTCCGGACGAAATTGAAATCTAGAAGCGTCGTCGATCTAATTACATCTGGTGTCGATGTATCGGGCGCCGACGAATATTGCCGGCCGGGGCCATCTACGAAGACCGCAACAATTACCGGGTCGAGCGCGACCAGAACCCCCGACTTCCTCCGTAATTTAATTGCTCCACCGATATTGGTATTGACTAACGATCAAGAAAAAAGGAAGAAAAAAGGGAGGAAGAAGAAAAAGTGGATACGTCGCTCATTTGTTGGCCTTGGTTTGTGGAAAATCTGGCGTGGCTGTTATACCGTGGATTTTTTTTGGAAAGAACATGGATGTAGGATTAATTGCGAAAACGGAGCGTTTTGCGTGAATTGGAAATTTGGAAAAAGAGGGAGTGTACGTTGAAAATCGTTATTATTGACGATCGAAATCGAAGTGCCAGGTGGAAATATAAGTTGAAATTGCCATTGACGTGTGTTATAAGAAAAGATGACAATAGTATGGCGGAGTTTATGACTCGGCATTATTGGATTCGAAGCTAGCTCTATTTTTGTGAAAAATAGCCGGCGAGTTGTGGATGGGAATTTTCCCGACTTTATTTGTTATTTTGAAACGATTACAAAGAGATTCGTTTAATCGTGAGATATGTTTGACAGGGATGCATCGATGTTAATACGATACATGTTTTTTGAAATAGTATTCAATCGATAGAGACATCCAACGAATTTTTGATACATGGTTATGGCACAGGATATCGTTGCAAACTTTTAGTTTCATTTCAGTTGAAATAACGTCACGATTGTGAAATAATTGGTGACAAAATGAGTTCAAAAAATGTTAAATGTTAAAGAATTACAGAAGCGGACAGAATAGGACAATGAGACTGTATTAAAATAATTATTGTTTGTAAAGTACGATATCATTATTTCATCCTGGAAATATCGATAGTTTCTCAAGAAACACAGGATCCATTTGAAGTGGAATAGGACAACGTACGGTCTGGCACGTGGTCGAGCAAGCAGGACGAGTCTGTATCTGGCTACGACAAGCGAAATAGGTGGAATAGATAAATAGTTGGAAGAGATGTCACGGCGGTTGGCCAGCCAGGATCGCCGTATCGGTTGATGGAGGTGTTAGATTGGTTGGTCGGATCGAAGCCTTCTCAGAGTTGGACTTCTCGGAGTAGAGTCGTCAGATTGGTCGGGCCAAGGTTGGATCGGAACGTCCAAGTGTCAGGTGGATGCTTTGGGTTAACGCCGTGGAAGGGAACGGCAGCGAAATTGAGCGCGGTAGAAACCCAGCGATTCCCTCTAATTTTGAGCCAGTTTAGATCCTTCACTCCGATCTTCACTTCGAATTAAATTTCTTCTCTCTAACAATCCTTAGAAATTACCTTTTTTTCACGATCATCTATATCCTTCCTTGAACAAATTTCACGATAAATATTTCCGAAGAATTCAAGACAATCCGCTCTTAAAAGTGAAATTGAATTACATTCCACCTTCTTTAAAACACAAACCTGAAAATTGAAATTTAAAATTAAAATTTCACTCGCTGTTTTCTTCGAAACGAATCTCATCTTCTTCTCGTTATCTTCGTTTATCAATCTTATCATCCAGAATGGGACTCGCAAGAACGAAAGGATGGTAATGGAGCCGTTAAACCAGATTCTCGATCGAAAGATATATTCATTAACCACCGACTATCTTCCGTGAGCAGCGGCGACAACATGGCGATCGATCGCGATCGGCGGTAGGCACACAGGATCGCAAACGCGGGCTGGTCTCGAATGGGGGCCATTCGTCGTTCACATTTACCACTGATGGTTTTGCACGCAATTTGGAGTGACGCCAGGACGTGGTTTCCCACGACCATCGTGGGGGCGTAGGAGGGGAGGGGCGGGTTGGCGGAGGTCGAGATTGTGAGATGGAACAGAAGATAGGCAGGGCGATCGGCCTGGTGGGCGAGGATGCGGCGTATTCAACCGGATTGCCAAGTGGACGGCGCCACATAGCTGCGGAGAGTCCGCCGCTTTCCCATTAAATTGGAACCGAACTCTCTCCCAAGTTCATGCTTTATTTAGAGAGGACCGGTACGGACTTCCTGATTCGATGGCCAAGAAAACACACCGGCCATCATTGGGGGAGAAAGATTTGTCCTTCTCCCTTTACGAGAATTCTTTTCGAGGAGACGTACGAGGATTTATTGGCGGTTTGGTGAACCAGCTTTTGGAAACCGTTTAAAATTGGAAAGCGTATCGTGGAGGGGATCGGTGTGTCGGAAGGATATTAATTAGAAGGGAGGGTCGTTTTTTGGCCATTGCAAGTTCACCCTTGCGGATTCTGGATGATGGAGCATATATTGAGTATATATATAATTGTAATTCGAGTTATAAATTAAGGCCTCATTGAGAGAAGGAATTGATTTAATCAGGATTTTATTTCGGCCAATTTTATGATACGTTTATGAATTTTTTCTCCAATTCATTTTTCGTTCTTCGTTAAACAAACGAAACAAATTCTCTTCGTAATCATTCCCAAGCAATGGTTCTCCGCAAAAACGTGGACACGCACACCTTGGCAAAAATTCCGGGCGTTTGGAAAAAAGAAGAAAAAACAATTAAACCGGGAAACAGTGAAACCTCGTACGGTTCATAATTATTTCCATCTCGTCCCCATCGGCCGGTATTCATTCACCCCCGGGGTGTGGAAAATCCTGTGGCTATCTGGAGAACGGGTTCGAAAACCTTTCCCGGTTTATTAACGGCGTACGTATTTGCAAGCGTTTCAAAGCACTGGCAGTTTATCAGGGCGAGAAAAGGGGGTAAACCCGATTGACATCGCGATTGAATATCGGCTCTCCTCCCCCCATGCAAGACCGGTCACGTTCCTCTCCCAAACCTCCCCCTTCTGTAGGGTTTCTGTGCCTTTTTGTGGGCGTGTTTAGCGTTGTTCGCCTCCTAGCGAGCGTAACGGCCCATTCACCGCCCAGAATTTATCGAATAGCGTATTCACGCAGTGTGCACCCTATGCATGGAAGAAACGTATGTGCGTTTCGCGACCATCCCGGAAAATGATCGGGAAAAATGTATGAAACTATGCGGGGATAGGTGGAATTACAGTGCTTCGCAACGTGAAGTGGGTGAAAATTGGGTAAACTTTTTTTTTTTTTGAACGATTGTTTAAGTAAGATATTTATTTCCATTTTTGTTGCATTATTTCGGTCAAGTCGAATGGTAATGTCAATTTTTGTGTATGTTGTGAAAGGGGTAATTAGCGAATAATGTTTCATTAGTTATTTTTTAATTGGCGTTTATTTATTTGAGAATTGTCTTGTTTGCAAGATAGAATCAAGATTTGATATTTTATTCAATTTTGGTTGTTCATTATTATTCCAAAGGGAGCATTACAAATGAATTAAATTGTTTGATATAAATCTCTAAAAGATAAAAGATATGTAGAGCTTCAAGTATTGTTAATATTGTTAATATTGGATTTTTATCTTTGAAAAATTTAAGGGGAATTATTTCAAAGATAAAAAAATATGTAGAATATTTTAGGATATTTTTGAAGAAAAGAATATTTTAAAATAGTATCATTATGCTAAAAAATGACGTTTCTCTAAAACATTTTTAAGAGATTTAAATGTAGTTATAATCCAAAAAAAGGTTGGGAAACACTGCTCTATTCTTTTTTTACTTTTTCTATCTTTCTATTCTTTTTTCCTTCGTTTTCTTTTTTTTCTTTTTTTCGATTTTTCGTTCGGGGCAAAATACGCCATCGAGAGAGCATGCAGCGTGATTTCTGTTTAATCCGATTGAAATTGTATTCTGTACTGTATAACCTGGAAGGAAGGAGGAGATGATAGAGAAATGGAAGTGGAGGGATCTTGGCAAATATGAATCTTTATGCAAACGTATTTTTACGTTTTAAGTAATACGCGACATCACTTGTTGCTCCTAATTTGCACTAGGAGGCGTGCGTTTATTTGCTCCCTTATGGAGGAGTGAAATTGCGTTTCCTCGCTGTCGATTTAATTCTTGTTTTATTCTACGATCGATGCGAAATACGCAGATTGTTGAAAGAATTTCTCGATTCGATATATAACATATATATATATATTTTTAATAAAGCATTTAACCGCATACAACTTCGTTATAAAATGCGTGTAATCATCATCGTGATTAATTAAATATCGCGACAATTTTAAATTACCCATTTGTCATCCTCGGTACAATATTTGAAATTACGATTGGAAATTATATCACGTTACTCAGTTCACTCATCGCATAAATTTAATCACTTACATTTCGATGTTTCACAATTAATTATCCAATATTACGTTTATACATCGTGAAAAACATATATAATCAGTTTTTCTATTTACCGATCCCATTTACCGCGTATAATAATTAAATTTCTTTCCACACTCGATATCACCCAACGATACGTCCAGAGTACCGAATTCGTTCGAAACAATCCAACGCAAACAGCGTCGTTTCGAAACTCAACGGGTTTGTCTCCTCCTCCTCCTCCTCCCTCTCTCGCTTTCCCTTAATTTCATATCCCGCGTGTCGCTGGTCCCACGGAAAAAAGAGGAAAAAAGGAAAAAAAAAGAGATAAACGAAAGAAAAAAGAAAAGAGAAAAAAAAGCGAAACAAAAAGCGCGAAGCGAGAAGGAGAGAAGAAAAAAGGGGCGAATGGAAAAAGGAAGGGGGAGGGGAAAAAAAAAAAAAAAGAAAAAAAAAGCGCGAAGGGAGAAAGAGAGAAAAAAAAAAGGGGGAAAGGAAAAAGGAAGGGGGGGGGGAAAAAAAAAAAAAAAATATCGCGAAACGGACGTTATTCCCTGGTGCCATCGAAACGTGTAAAATGGAGCTTTTATGAGTGCGGATTCACGGTGCAGGCTTGCCAGCTTTTTTTTCTCGCTTCTAGCCTCGCCCTCCGCTCGCATCGCTCCTTCTGTTCGCGCCAGGGTGACGAGAGCCAATAGAAAGTAATATAATACGGGCGGAAACGAGGCGTGGGGGTGCCATCTGCGAGCTGGTGTACATACGCACTAGACATCCGCGTGTCTATACGCCCAACCCTCCCCTTCCATCGTCCATTTTAAATTGAATCACCACCGCAAGCCAGTTTGCAAGCTTCCTCCCCTTTCCACCCCTTAGTCCAAATTCTCTCCTGCTTTTTCTTTTTTCCTTTTCCTTTTTTTATTTTTTTTCCTTTCTCTTCGTCCATCTTTTTCATATACCTTTCTGGGTGTTTTCGAAACGAACACGTCGTTATATCGTTATATCTCGATCGACCACTCGCGCCAAATATTTTTAACCCTTGTCACGATTCGATGATCTTCTCATCCCAGAAAAATCTATTCCCTAAGTTATCGCTATCATCGTCTCTGTCCAATTTTTAAAATTCTCCGCTCGTATTCAATCTCTTAACAAAAAAAAAAATCCATTTTCAAACTCTCCTCTACAGCCTGTTTTCGCTTCAAAAAAATCATCAGAATTCTCGCGCTCCTCCTTTATTTACATTCAACGCTCCCGCGTTTAAATATCTCTCTAGTCGAAGGATAAACGAGCCGGCGCGAAGAGGGGAGGATGAAGAAAAGGATGAAGGAGGGGGAGGGGGAGAAAAAAAGGTTGAAAAGATATCTCTCAACCGCAACTGCGAAGCGGCCAAGTTTTGGGTCACCGGACTTCCATTGGCATTAATTAAATTGAAAGTTGGCCGCGCGATAATTTAATATTTCAGCGCGAGCCTCCGAATTTAGAAAGGCCGAGAACTTTCCCTTTGCCGTTTCGCCACTCTAATTTGCACGCTTTGCGTGCCGCGAAGAAAAATCCTTACCCAACCTTCTCTTCATCCTTCGCCTCTTTTTGAGAGGAGCACCAGGACGTTCCCCAGGGATTTGGCCGGTTCTACGCGTCGATAAAGCGTTCCAGGATATGGCAGGCTTTTTCGCGCCAAGTTTTCACCCACTTGTCACGCCAATTCTCTCTCTCTCTCTCTCTCTTTCGGTTTCCTCTCGATATCTCCGCCTGATTCCATTGTGCTCGATTATACCGAATTCCGCCGAGACAACTTTGGGCGTCCGATTTTTCCAAGATTCTCTCTGTATACGAACGCGTTCTTTTTTTCCCCCATTCTATGTACATTTGGAGTATTCGATTTTCGTCGCTAGATTCTTTGTGGATGTTTGGAAATGTTTGTAGGGATGTTGTGAATATTGGATTGAGATTTTTTGGAATATATAATGGGAATATATAATGAAAGGAAAGAAGAAGATAAAAAAAAGAAAACGGAACGATTTGGATGATATAGATTGTGCGGTATTGGATAATTTTGTAAAATGTTGCAATTTTTAAAAAATTTCTAGAGTATTTCATTAGAATTTTCAGCGTTATTGTAACGAAGGAAAGAGAGGGTGAAAAGAGAAGGAAAAAATATTGTGTTAGTACGATTAAATAATAAAAATTTGTAAGTTATAAATTTTTGTGATCCGGAGAATAATTTGATAACCAACTGTGATTATCGTTGGAAAGTTTAAATTTTGTGCACAACTACGTATCGTTTTATTTGCCGTGAAATGAATGCAATTAAAATTTAATTAACTTTCCAATAGAGAAATATACATAGAGGGAATGTTATATGAGAATTATAAATGTTTGTCATATCTGTAAATATCACGCAACAATAATTAGCAAGGCTATTGTTAAATTGATTCAATTTTTTTCAAATTTGATTAACTTGATTGGTTTCTTGCTGCGCGTTAATTATTTATGGACGTTTTATATTAATTTCGGATTATTTGTATACAATAAATTATATTGTGAACCATAAATTTCTCGAATTAATATTTTAGAAAATTAGGGAGATCTAGGCAGAAAATCCTGCTTAATATTACGTGGATTAAAAATACTTGTTGATTAAGAAAAAATCTTAATGGAATATGAAATTTCAATGGAATGAAATTATAAAATATATATTCCATGAATTTACTTATGTATTTCTATTTTTCTTCGTATTTCATAAGTAATTCAAAAATTAAAGTAAAAATATTTTAGATTTTTTATTTTTTATGTTATTGTAATATTAAATTGTAAAATCAAAAGAATTCGTTATATATTTTCATAAAATCATAGCATTTTATCATATGCATCGTTTATTTTGTTTAATTTTTTTTTTTTTTTTACTATCGATCTAAGGGTATGATAGTTTCAACGTCTATAGAAATATTTCATTTCTTTTCAATTCATTATAATTTTTTTTTTATTTAACCATTGAATTATATTCGTCAAATTTGTTTTTCGTATAAATAATACGATGATCATGATTATGCATCCTTTCACAAACAAATTTCACGGGGAATATTTTCAAGAATTTTTTAAAACAAATATATTCCTATTCACAAAATCCAAAAATATTCAAAAACAGAGTGTTCAATCATGCGAATAAAATATTGAAAAATCATGAAAGGATAGGAATTCCTACAAGTTTGTTATTAAAAATTATTCTCAATGATTATTAAATATTTGGAAAGGATTGAAAGAATTTTAATAAAAAATTTATTTTTCCTCCCCTCTTCCTTTGTTTATTCGAAGTTTAAATTAAAAAATTTCTTCGTTCGATGAATGACCAGCGTTTCCACGAGAACTTTTCTCCGTCAAAAATTTCAGCCGGACGCATGAATTTGAATACGAATCCCTAGGCAAGCAACAAATATTCGAATTATTCATTCGAATTGTCCCTTCTGCACCGGTATCGATAAACGGGATCCGAAATATATTCTTCCAACATTTGGTTAAAAATGGAAACGAGGACTTGATTTCATACTTAAAACATTATTTTATTTTATCGGTCGGAAATAATTAAAAATAGGATAAAAAGCGCAAAAATTCTTTTAAATTCGAACCAAGAATTAATATGATATTTCATTTTCAAATATTCCATATCGGGTTTTTTTTTTTTTTTTTTTTATTTTAAACGTTCAGATATATACTTTAGATCGTACAATAAAATATTTCAATTTAAAAATTTTTTAAATTTCGATTAAAGTAATTATTAAAAATGGTGGAAAATTTTCACAAGTACTGTTATAAATATTCCATTTCAGTTTATTCACTTAATAAAATAAAATTGTCCGATTATAAATTATTCTATTTTAAAGAAAAATTAATACTCCCCATAAAAGAAATACTTTTCAAAATTAAACTATCCCAAGTAATCGTAACGTAAAGTTGAAAGAAATCATCGTGCTTTCGAAATAATACACTTCGCACAAATACCTACCGATCTACCAAATATCAAAAACTTTATCCCAATCCGTATCGAGATACCAATCATTCGAAATAAAGGCAACATCCTCGAGTAAAGGGTATTATCCCCCGTTTAATACGATAGGAACGCAGGAGGCCCGGTTTCAATCGACGACAGGCCGTAAGTACCGCCATTTTGGTGGCCGAATAAATTCCCCACGGGGAGGCAAGCGTTAAGGGTGCCAGTTCATATAACGACTCGGCTCGGCTGGTAAGGGCGGCGATAAAGGTAAACGACGGTCTCGTCACATCTTTCAGCGCGTTCCTTTATTTTTCTCTCTTTCCCTCTCTCTCTCTCTCTCTCTATCTCTCTCTTCCCCCCTCTCCTCTCTTCCCTTCCCTCCTTGTTCGCCGGAGTAGAGGTGATCTGTGCAGCGTCGCCACGGTCGCTCGATTCCGCCCCGACGAAATGGAATATCGATACGCGGTAACATCCCGAGGGAAGTGTAGCGAATATTGAAAAATTCTTGGCTGTGCGAAAGATGAAAAAAATGGATCGGTCGATCCGGAGGGAAAGGGTTCGTCCTATGTTCGCGCCCTTCCCCTCCCCT
>NW_006263765.1:268908-273261 GCF_000469605.1 Apis dorsata | reverse complement strand
GGGGAGGGGGGACAATCGGCGCGTGGAAACGGTTTGCTTATTCGCGAATCTCGGCGTGTAACGAGCGCTGAAAAATCGGCCGATCCACGATTTTTCCACCCTCCGTGAATTTATTCTCATAACAGTCCACCTGTTATCGTAGCCCGCCGCTGATAGGCAATCAACTTTTTTTCGACGAATTCTGTGCGTGCGTGTGCGCGCGCGCGCGCGCATGAGTGTGTACGTATGACGAATATCAATGCTTTATTTTTCTTTCGTCTTTTTTTTTTAAATTTTTTTTTTTTTTTTTTTAACATCGTGAATATCGTTGATCGTTCGTATGATGGACGGATACGATGGATTTTTGTATTGGAACGAAGAGGTTTTTCTTCTTCTAGACGATTTTGTTTATGATAATTTCGCATTTGTTCTCGAGAGGATCTGTTCGTATTCGGTGACTCTTTGTTGGTCCAAGTTCTAGCGTTGCAGGTGTGCGCGAGATATTTTGCTCGGGAAGTTAAGGGGATGATTTATGATAACTGATATTCAGTGGTGTACGAAGAACATTCTGTATATTAGATACTTATTTCGGGTAAGTCAGATAAGGGGGAATCAAGGGGGAGGGGTTCAGAAGTTAGGCCGTTGAATTGGTAAAAGATGCGAAAATAGTTGGAGAACGTAAGAACTGTTGTTTCGCGTGTTTAATTATTCCTTTGGGATAGGTGTTATCGATATTCGAGAGAAATTTCTCGCTACTGCTATTTAATTTCAAGTTATCGTTATGAATGTTTAAAGAGCTTGCCGGATAATAATACGAGTAAATTTTTTCGAAAATGAAAATTCTGCGCAGAAAAATGGTATACGAGAATACACCATTATAAATCAATTATATAAGAAAAAAAGAAACGAGTTATCCCCTAATGATAATAATAATAACCAGTGTTTCTTTAAATTTTTTTACAATGATGATGTATTTATGGTATGCGCGTATTAAGCAAATAAATTATGGCTGCTCAGCAATTTTTCACAAAGTGTATTTTCTTTATTGAATCGAGGATGGACAAAGGATCGAGACCGCAAAATTTCCCTGCATAGTTAACGGACACGCGGAATAAACGTGTCCGGGAGGTAATTATTTCGTTTCGGCGAACAGTTTTATACGAGCTCGCTTATTCAATCCGATATTTCGGGATCCAATTAGTTCTTTCAGCTAGAATTTTGAAAGCTGACGCGGTCAGAAACGGTAGAAACGCCAGTTTGACTGATACCTTATTTACTTTGAATTTCGGTCAACGATACGTCAGCCCGCCACTCGCCTTTAAACGTTGTATCGTTAATTGCACGAGAACCGATGCTAGAAATTCATCCGTGCGTCAAGCTGAATCTAATTTCTTTGTGGGACGGGGCCACGATCAACGATCGGTCCGCGATGGAATGTCAATTTAACCGTTGATCCAAATATCGAATTAAACGGGCGCATAAACGTACGTTTCCAACGTACGTTGTTCGTTTCCACTAATTTTCCATGCGTGTACAGCTGCTCGTTGAGAAACGTAATGAATGGAAACTTGAGAATATTCTTCCTTCTGTTTTTGTCGAAACTTCGAAGTATTTTAATCCCCTTATTCGAAAATCTATTCCAAATCTATTTCGAAACAATATCGAATCTAGTTCAATTATCCTAAATATATCTAATCCTGAATTAATCCCAAATGCGTAGAAATATATTCTACTACTACTATTCGACTAACGTATTTACTTATACGCTCACCATTACATCACTTGTCTTACGACCCACGATTTATTTTCTCGATTCATTCCCATATATTCATAATCCCCCTACAATTATTTCATTTACCCATCCATAGATTCATATTTTCGAAAACATATTTTCCAAATAAAAGCTAATTTTAAACTACCCTCCGTTCCTATTCCCTTTTCCAAACTTCGACGTACTCCTCCCTAACATCACCCCCGAAAAACTGCACCCTTACTGCAACTCCTATGCAATCCACCTCGAATAAATTTCCAATCCGCTGCCCATTTTTTTCTCCTCCCCCCTCGTCGCTCCTTGCAAATGCAAGGTCGGTGGACGGCAGGGGACGGTATGGGGAGAGGAGGGGCGGCGACGAACGCGCGGCTCATTCGAAATTTCGATTAAATGGGATTTCGATATGCGCGAAACATGTCCCGAAGGGAAATTTAGCGAACGGTGTAGCCCGGGTACGGCTGTAGTAGCCGCTTCGTACGGGGGACGAACGCAACACGGTTCCGTAGGGGGGGTTGGGGGAGGGAGGGACGTGGGTTCAGGTAGAACGAGGTAGTAGTTTTCGCCGATAGAGTCATTGGCCGTTCGGCTGGATAATGCGAAATGAAATTGTCACAATAATCGTTGGCGAACGGTATACGCTGGATAAACTTGGACAGTTATACGGGGTGGTCGGTTTATCCGGGCGGGCCACGGTAATTCGCGCGAGCACGGTATTTCGCATATGTGTGGCGGGGAATAATGTCCGATAAGGGGAGGGAGGGAGGAGGAGGAAAATGGACGGTGTTTGCGCTTAAATCGAGCTCGAATCGACGACGAATAATTAAAATTAAATAATAAATCGAACTGCGGTCTGCCGTGATCAATTGGATAACGGGGGATAAGGAGGATGATAGTTTGGATAGAAATGGGGATGAAATAGTTGGAGGATCTTTTTTGTCCCTCTGAAACTGAAAGTTTCAGAATATTTTAATATCACACGATATCGATACAATTTTTTAAATATGAATTTTAAACGCTGATATTCGAGAAGTTTCAATTTACTCGATTATTGTTTCTCTCCCCAATATCGATCCTCAAATTTTCTTCATCTTCTTCCGTACGATATCGTGCATTTATCGGTCGCTAGATCGTCCAAAAAGTCGCGTGTACATTTTTTAATTACGGGCGGCGAGTCGAAAAGCGCGCGAGGAAGTCAACGGACAACGCAGCGACGTTCCCTCGTTCTCTCGTTTAAAACATTAATTTGGTCCGCGACTCGAAACACACACCGGGAATGCGCCGCTTTCATTATTAACGGCCTCGCTTTCGAACAACCTCTTTCAGCCCTTCACGGTGAATTCCACGCGGTATTCAATAATTCACACCCGCGTTTTCTTCTTTATTACAACCATTAAACGGACGGTTCTTGGTTTATCCCGCAAGTTATTACATCATACGCGTTTGTCGCCTGTCACGCGTTTTCCACGATCGTTTAAATTACGGTTAAACTATTGTCATCGTTAACAAATATCCAGAGGCGATGGTGTGAATTTCCCGACGTGTGTGAGAGATGAACTGCGTGCTCTGTATTACACAATGGCAAGTGTGGATGATGATTGGACGGGTTACTTTTGACCCGCGCTCGATTCGCGTATTCAGGTATCGTGAAATTAGATGTAATTTTTTCAAAATTAAAAAACATTCGGAAGATGATTTATTTGCAAATTAAAGATTAATTAATTATTAATTTTTTGGCAGTGGATTGGATAAATAGGGATGTAAATTTTAAAAGTCGAAAAGAGGAGATTCCTAAAAGTAAAAAGAAAATGTGGAATGGAATAATTTGAAAGAAAGGGTTTCAAATTATTCGTTTTCAAAAAAATCTTTCCCTTTTGCATTTATGGATTTAATTAATTAATTAATTATTATTTTTCAGATGTATGCATGGAACTTTGCATAGTCGATATTTTTGAAGAGAAAATGAAGGCTTATGTAAAAAATTATTTTACGTTATTTTTGCACGAAGGATCGTTTTCACATTATATTACGATTTTAGATGTGCCATGTATATGAAAATGAACGATTAAAACTCGAACGATCGGTAGAGAATTAAAATTGAACATTTTCATAAGCAAGTTTTAAATAAATGATTTAAAATCAATGTGTTTTTTTAGTATATTTTGTTTCGAGGGAATATCATTTGCGACGATCGGGACTGGATTCGGTTTTGTGCTATAATTTCGTAATTTATTCCGTCAATATGCATGCAAATAAACGTCACACGGTAAATACCGACCACTTTATGCACGTGAAGATACTTTTCGCATTGGATTTTTGCAAATTCCAATTGGCAATGACGTGATATTTTATTAATTTCCAAATATTCTTTACGAGACGATAATTTCGATTCTAATTATATTATCGAGGGAAATGTATATTTTAAATAAAATGTAATAATTTTTAAATAAATACACTGTACTCGTGCGAATATAAAATTAAAACATTCGTATTCGTACATTAAATTATATTAAAAGAGAAAAAGTTGAAAAAAAAATATATAGATATATTCGAAGAGCAATCAAATCCTAGGAACAATAATTATTATGAACATAAAAATATGCATG
>NW_006263765.1:267995-268702 GCF_000469605.1 Apis dorsata | reverse complement strand
AAAAAAAAAAAAAAAAAAAAAAGATTTCATTTGAGGAGATAAAAATTTCACGTAGCATTGCCAGTGGTATTAAAACGCCTATAGTCAGACCTAAGATAATTCAATTCATTTATAGATATTTCCTCCCAAAATCCTACGACTCTTTTACAATATCTTTTCAACATAATCAGCAAACGAAACAAAGGATCGTTATCACTTCGAAATCTGCTCGAAAGAAGGGGGAAAAAAATAGATAGGAAAAACGAAAGAAGGGAGAAAGAGAGAAAGAGAGGATACACGAATGGTAGGGGACTTAACGATAATATCCTTTAAAAGAGAAAAGTTTCAATCGGATCGTACTGGAAATAGATTTATCTGTGGACCAGTGAAATCCGTTTCAGCTTGGACAGGGAAATTTTACCCTCTTTTAGGCTTTAAGCTCCACCCCATAGAGGTACCAGCAGCGGTTAATGAGGGGCGGTTATTCTCTTTTTCCTCGATTCCTTTATCACCCTTTCCACCCTTGCTTGCCTTCACGTTCTCCGCGAAGCCGAAAATTGGTCGACGAAAGACGCGAATGAAGCGAGGGGAGGTGGTGAAAAAAGCAGGGAGGGGAGGAGTGCGAGAAGGGGTGAATATCGATATGCGGGCGAAGTAAAACAGAATCGAAATGAGGGGGGTTGCTTTGAAGGGTTGCATCAAAGCACGGCACGAAAAAAAATCTCTTT
>NW_006263765.1:262893-267950 GCF_000469605.1 Apis dorsata | reverse complement strand
TTTTTTTTTTTTTTTTTGAATTTTTTTCTCCCCGTCCAACGAATTCATCTCAGCCTGTTTTCACCCAGTTATTGCTTGTTAAATCGTAGTGCTCGTCCCTTGAAAGGATCGAGAAGGCCAAGAACTCGGGGGATGATTTTCTTCAGAGAGGAGAGATTTAGAGCTACTTTCTACGATATATTGTGGCTATTGTCGATGAAGAGAGATTTTCTTTTTTTTTTTTTTTTTTTTTTTTTTTAAGTGTAAAACGAAATTTAAAGTTCTTCTCGCAAGATTTTCAATGAAATGTAAAGAATCGATGTGGAACGAATTAAATATTATGGAACTTCGCAGAGAGGTATAAGATTATTAGAATTCGATAATATGTACTTGATTTTCTTAATTGACCAAAATTTATATTTTTATTAAAAAAACACTTTCAAGACTTTTTTAAAATCAAAGGAACAATTATTTTTCTTATAATAAGAAATTAATGTACAGAAATTCAAAATTATAATAAACACGCGTGTATATGCTCATTATACATCAGACAAGGACAGAGGTTGAAGAACAAATGGAATAAAGACACTTGGTTTCCTTTCTATTCCGATACACGAGCCAGTCGAACTCTTTTAAAGGGCGCCTCTCTGTTAAACGAGATATAGATTGACACGTTGTTGATTATGGCTTATACCGTGGTAGCTATTGAATAATTATTTACGTCTCTGGAGAGACAGCGGGGCTCGCGATACTGCTTTGATACGGAGAAACTAATTATTAATTATATCGATCGTGTATGACGCGCAGCTCGTTAGTATACGGATAGGTTGCATTACTTGCCGATATACGATCGTATAGATCGTATAGAGAAGATTAATTAACGATCGTCGATGAGTGTTGATGCTTGTGGATTTTTCTCGTAAAAAGCGTCGAATATTCTCTCGAGTATGTTCGATGCATCCTGTCGAGAACGAACGTGTTAATGATGTTCGAACGTGTCGCATTACCTCGTCTCGTTGCACCAAGTGACCAATAATGAAATCGTGACGTTTCAAATAATGGTAAAACCTTACCAATTTATTTAAATAAATTTAGTCGATTAGAATTTCATGGAAATTCTTTATATTCCTGCATTTATTACATCTTCTTAATCTTTGATGCAACGTGATTCGACACGTGCATCGAAAGCATATTGATATCAGTATACCATCACTATGCGAATTTTGATGTAGATTCCGAGTTACCGAGTCTCTTTGTGCTTTCGATCTTGCCACGTATATCGCATATTAATCTTACCGTTAATATTAATGCGGAATGCATTTGAAATAGATGAAAGCGACCGGGGATAGCGTAATATTTCACCAATACCACCACACATTCTAACATCTATTTATCGAAACTCGACGAAACAATAAAAATTTCTTGCAATCTCAAAATCGTCCCCTCTCCATCTCCAATCGTCCTCTTCCTTCGAAATCCACCCCCAAGAAACTTGAAGAGAGAGAAAGAAGGAAAGGGGTTGTTTCCACATCGCGGAGGGGGAGAGGAGTGGCCGTTATACTAATTTGGCGGGCGCTCGTTAACGACCCCTTTGAGGTCATAACTCGTGCCGCAAGTCGGTTCCCGCCCCGTATACGTGTATGTGTGTGTGTGCGCTTTCTCTCTCTTCCGCCCCACCAAACGCGCGCCTTGCTCGCTGCTCACAGTCAGTTCGCTTCTTGAAAGGCATCGCGACGCTCGCGAGCAACGACGACGTCGACGTCGACGAGGAGGACGACGAAGACGAGGACGAAGACGAGGACGACGACGACGACGAGTCGCGCGTAACCACGGTGGGCTGGTGGTAGTGTGCATGCGCGGCCGATCGCCGCGCGGCCTGTCGTGTGGCGGCCAGGCGGCCAATGGTGGGGGTGAGAAACGTGCTCGTCACCCTCGAGGAGCGCCGCGAGAGAGATTCAGTAAGCGCCGCGAGTCCGCCGTGGCCGGAAGTGGTCTCGTGGTGTTCCTCGTTCGCGTTCCCACGCTTTCTCGTGGCGATCTTTTCTTTCGAGTGGTTTTCGAGTAGGTGATCTGGCCTTCCCTTCCCATACCTTCTTCGAATGGTATCGCGGAGGAGTTTTGAGGAGTTTTGAGAAATAATCGATCGAGCGAGTGGGAAGAACTTTGGAATCAACGCGAGTAATTTCGGCAAGTTTAACGAGGGGTTGTTAATAAAATTGGATCGTTCGGTTGTTGGTGGTGCAAGAGGATGAAGCTCGATGGTGTTTAAGGGGAGTGGACGGGAGTCGTGAGATCGGGGATTGTTGGTTAAAATTTGCAGGATCTCGGTAAAAGTAATTACGTTAAAAGGGCGGGATCACCGTGTCTCGAGAGGGGATTCGTTGCCTGGCTTCTTAAGGGAAGCTCGCAAAGGATCGCGGGATAGCTTCTGACGTCATCGAGGAACAAACAACGATCGAAGATCGAAGAATCCGTGTGGCAAGGGAGAGATATTACATCTTGGAGGGTTGAAAGGCTGGGGACAAAGGGCTGTCTAGAAGTCGACAGTCTAGAAGTTGGAAAGGGGGAGAAAAGGGATCCCCATCGATCTCGAGAAGGAGGAGGAGAGAAAGACGAAAACACGGATTTCAACGGAGAGTATTCGAATTACTGTCGAATCTACTCAATCTGGTTACTGTCGGCCCGAGTCTACTCGAGTAACTGTGATCCTATGTCCCGTCTGTCGTCCGATTTTTATTGAGGTTATCGTCCAACACCCTTTGATCGTTGGCACTCGCTGTTATATTTGGAAAGTAACGCGCGCAAGCATTTGTGAGCTCCTTACGGAGACAGTTCTCGGGCAAGATGATAACAAATGCCAGGATCGCGATGAACGTCCGGTTGCACCTGGTCGACTGATCGTCAAAGACAAATCGAGAAAGGGCGAGGGGAGGCTTTTTGCACCAGCGGGATTGAAAAAAACGATGTACGAGAGGAGCAAGTGAGAATTCCTTTTTTGCGTGTTCCCCCCCTTTTTTTTCGGTGATCTCTATCAGAGAAGATGTGCCTGCGACACTTGCTACTCTGCCTGCTGGGTGTCATCGTCATCGTGAACGGTGAGTCTTTGATTTATCTTTTCGCACGGGTTTTGTGCCCTCCTCGAGTTCGAGTAAAACGTGATCGGTAACGTGAAAATGTGTATTCGAAATCGAGTGGTATGATTGGAAGGAAAGTGTGTAAAAAACAAATTATTGAGTGGAATTTTTCCATGTCCAAAAATCTGATTTTAGAGAAGTTTCAATGAGGCTATCGTATACAAATATTATTTCATATACGTAGTTTTATACACGTTCGATCTCATCACATACACGGTGGTATTGCATACATGGTAATAATATATGATACGTCTATTCTTATCCATAAGTATCTATCGTGCTCTCAATTGATTTAGAACAACGATAAATTAATGCTTTACGAGATAAAATTACTTTTATCTTAATTTAAACGATAATGAAAATATAAATGAAGTAAAAAGTAAGTAATTCTTCTTATAAAATATCATTCGTCTTCCTTGTATCGTGCTAAATTTTGTTCATAGTGATTTATAAGATAAAAGTATTTCATACAAAAAAAATTTGACATTTGCACGAGTTGATTTGAACCGATATTATGGAATAATATTATTGAAATATTTGTTGAGCGAAATTTTAGTGTCCGTTTTTATCCATGCAGAAGGAATACGAATTCGTTGACGCCATATACATTAAAATTTTGAATTTTGTCGAGGAGGATCGAACACGGATTGTTTTTATATGTCGTATGACGAAGAGAACGCGAACTCGAAAGTGTCGTAAAACGGGAGGCAAGTTTGCAGCCAGCCACCATTTAACCAAAACTTTTTGCCAACTATTTTTTCCCTTCCCTCCCCGTTTTACTCTAAATTAGTTAATAAAGTCGGAAAAAAAGGTAGCTTAATCTGATTTTAAAGAGAGGAATAGGGTTAATCCTGTCGACTCTCAAGGACATTGGAACTTTGTGCAATTTACGTTCCTATATAAGTTAGAAAAATTTTACTTTCATAAATTTTAATCCATTTTAAATTAATTCGATTTTAATAGTATTATACCTTATTTTTATAATATTTTAATATAATGTAAGAAATTCTTCTCCATTTAAATCAAATGATACGCAAACTATGAGAGAAAAATGCAATTTCAAACTTGATATAGCCCTTACTCCCAAATAAATTACCAGATATATTAAATATCGAAATCGAGAGAGATTGTTCCGTTACCAATAATTCACTTTTAGAAATATTTCATAAGAAACTCATTCATCTATCTTTATTTAAATTTCGAAATTTATCTTCCACTTTCAAATAAATTAATTAATTTCGATTTTTCGGATAAACGAATCCGTCGATTATCCGGCGAATAAAAAAAAGAAAGAAAGAAAATGGAAAAAGAAAAATTAAAAGTCCGGTATTTATTTTCAACGAGCTTGGAAAGCACGAATCCATAAACCATGGTCCTGCGAAAAAGACGGAGAGGAATCCTTTAATCCTCGAAGGAACGAGCCTAAGTAGTAAGAGGGCGAAGGGGGTTACGGGAGCGTCACGGGAGAGTTAAGTGAAGCTAGATTACGGACGTTAAGTCGTCGAGTGGACGTTAAAGCAGCCGTGTGCCCGTTCCCAAAGAGATTTTTCGGGGGTTGCCGGTTCACGGCAAATAGTTGGGAGGAAAAATAAAACACGGTGGAATACAGCCGCGTGTCGTTTTTACACGTGTTGGCAGATTTTACGGCGTGCCAACCCCTCGGTAATCTACGCAGTCGAAGCGAGAGAGAGAGAGGTAGAGGAGCGAGGAAAAGAAGGACAGAGGAAGCGGATGGAAGAGAGGAGAGAAAAAAGAAGGGGAGGGGAAGAAAAGTGAGCGAGAAGGGGAGAGAGAGGGATAGGGAGATGGGCGAAGAAAAGAAGGATTGTAAAAAAAAGAAAAAAGAAAAAAAGGCCAACGTGGATCGTGAGGTGTTAACGCGCGTATTAACAGAGCTTTCGTCGAGGGAAATAAAAAAAACGATATGCATGGATGGACGGTGGA
>NW_006263765.1:259887-262723 GCF_000469605.1 Apis dorsata | reverse complement strand
ACTCTTATAAAAAAAAAAAAAAGTATCTAGGAAGGTGAAAGTGAATCAAAACGGGTTGTTTCAGAATTTTTTTCTGCCCCTCTCTCTTTCTCTGTTTTTATACTTTTCCATTCTATTTTAACCCTGGTGTAGTATCTTCGTCGATGTCGATTCTCTTTGGAACGAATTTGGAAAATGCGAAAGCATTTTTAAAAGTTCGTTTCTCTAGTGTACAAGCAATAACTAATCTACGTCTCGTTGCTAATTTTTCTGTTTTTTTTTTTTGTTTTTTGGGACCTTTCTCGCTTCCACTTTCGTTTCCACTTTCCACCGTTCTACGAATTCGAGGCGCGAAAGATTGGTTTTAAACGGAATCGATCCCCTTTTCCTAGGGAAATCGAGAAAACGAGAAATCGCGACGGTGTTTACGTTCAATTATTTAACGCAATCTTGCAATAAACAAGATTACTCGGTTTAATGAAATATGTACCCGGATTCGAGCCGTTTAATTTCATCCGCTCGCTGGTCTCGATTCACCGGTTCCCTCTGTTTCTCGTCGCTTTTATTGTTGTTGGTTTTATGGAAGGCTCGTTCGTTGCTTGGAATTAAGTCTCGTTCGTTTACAGAATAGCTTTAAAGTTGAACGAGTCGTTGATGTACGCGGGGGAGAGGGGATAAAATTGTGACGTCGTTTGAGGCTAGACTATTTAGGGAATAATTAGAGGATCATCACCTTGCCGAGTAATTTTGAGGAGGATTAAGTTCTTGGCGTGTTTGATCATGTGTTTGCGGAGAAGAGGAGAGCAAAGAATAGCATCAAAGCGTTGGAAGTTAAACAAATCAATTAAATTTCAATCCCTTCTTTTGTACGAGGCTGAAACGTCTGACCAACTACTTCTTCCACTTCATCCTTATTATTTCCTTTTCTTCTTCCATTTTAAATATACACAAGATACAAATTTTATAAATTTCAATCGACTTCTCTGACCACTTTATAATACCTTCTTCCTCCTTCAATTCTACGTACAATAATCGTATCTATAGAAAATTTCGATCCACGCGGAATGAAATTTTAACAATTCAAAGTCCACCATCCCGGCTCGGATTCCATCTCATCAAAAATATTCAGCCCCGACAAACAAATATTCCACAATTCCAATCAATAATTCTTACATACCGATACACAGACACAAATTTTAATTTATCCGTTGTGACGAACGGTTTGTTTTTCTCAAAACAAAAATACCGCGCATGTCGATACACGAGACACGAGACTAAAAGAGCGTCGGTCCATTTGCGAGCAGAGAAAGAGAGGGAAAAGGGAGAAAGAGAGAGATGGACGAAGAGATAACCACGACAGAAATCAATCCAGACGCAGGCGAGACGATGGGCGCACGGTAATCTTCAGATTTATTTTTATTAATCCCGCGTGATCGACCCGGATGCCAACCGAACCGCGGAATACTTGCCAAATTTACCGAAATATTGCGGTCGTTACGATGTTTCCAAATATTTCGCGGTCGGCAAATATTTATAGGGGGCTCTAAAACTGTATCGCGTATCCGTTCGAAATGAGGAAGTAAATTTTTCTCGATTTCCCCGGGATCGGGCCGGGCTATCTACTCCTCCACCCTCCCCGTTCCGCTTCCTCAAAGATTCAACATCGCTTTAATCTTTCACGAATTCCCGGAAACGAGTGTAATTTTTCCTTGGCGAATCTTCGCCAAATTAATATTTTTCCTGCGAATTTTTTTCCTTTTTCTTGTATTTGTTTCAAAATTTGCGTTAATTCATTTTTCTTTTTTTGCTTTATATATAAGTCTTTCAAAGAATAGGAATTTTGAATAGGAAATTTTGGATATAATTTCTTTCTAACTTGGCAACGATATTCTTTCTAAACGGAATAAACGGAAAAGAAAATTTACCAGACCATAAATTTCTTCCTACATTTTTCATCCCGACGAGGAATAAACCACGTTATGCGAATTTAAAATAATTTAAATACAATTTAATAAGGAATATAAAGTAGATATGAAATGGGTATAGTAACGGCGAATCGGATATATAAAAAAAGGCACTTTTTACCGGATTAAGTAATTTAATAAACCGTGGCGTGTAAAGTAAGTAGCGGAGGTGATTTTCCAAAGTGGAGAGCAAATCATCCCCTCCCTTCTCCCTTCAAAAGTGTTACGCTAAGCACATTAATATTTAAGATGTAGTATTTGCATTTAAAAAAAAAAAAAAAAAAAAAAAAAAAAGTAAAGAGGGCCCTCGAGCGGTGTAGAGCACGCGGATACTTAGGAGTCGGTATCTGTAATCTCTTGCCCACTTTTCATGCCGCCTAAACCGACGTTAACCCGCCCGTTAATGTGATTACGTACCTCCGTTTCACTCGCACGCTCCTGTCCCCGTTTATAACGTTACACCGGAATCAGATGTTAATCTCGAGTGTATTAACGGTAACCGGGCTTTTTCACGCATATTTTGCAACGTTTAATCCGGATATAATCGCCGTTATATATATAAAAATGTTGTACAATCGGGCAGAGAGAATTTTCTTGTTAATCGTTTCCTCGATACAAACGAACGATTAACGCGAAGTCTTGGAAATGGAGAAATCTCAATCCGTTAATAAGCGGTTCGGCGATAAGTTAATTTACAGGGGGAAACGATTTTCGAGATGAAAATTATAAACGCTTGTGCGATATTGATGAAATAAAAAAATAGAAGTAGCTCTCGAAACGATCTCGGAATTTTTCGATAACGAATCTTTTGTGATCATTTCATTTTAATGTATGTCGGTAAGGATTTATCGAACGATCCAATTAGAGGATTTTAATGATCCCTCCAGCGATTC
>NW_006263765.1:257101-259677 GCF_000469605.1 Apis dorsata | reverse complement strand
TTTTTTTTTTTTTTTTTGGTTGTCGCGTTATTCTTCGTGATGATTCTCGATTAATTCGGATATTATGATTAATAATTAGTTTTTTCTTCCCCCATTGTGGAAATATGCGAATGTCTCGATTTTCTTGCTCAATGGATATATATATATTTACATTTATATTTCTAGGAATATATAAATTCGTATTGATCCAGTATCATTTTAGAGATATCTTCGTCAATTATTTTCGGAGCAGAGTCGATAATAGCTCGATCGAATTTTGTCGCGGACAGGTGTCGATTTAGAATCTAAAACCTAAAGAATCGATCAATCCTTTATTATAACAATATTATTAATGATATTCATTATTCACAATTTTTCCCCTTAAAGCACTTATTTTTTGAATTCTTCTTCAATTCCATCGTGTGAAAATTTTTTCTCAATTACACTTTACAAGTCGATACAGTACAAGTATATTCGAGCTAAAAAAAGTAATTATTACACGACATTATCGAAAGGAACGATAATTAGTCAAGAATATTTCACGTTCATCGTGCAAAGGAGCGAACGGAAGTATAATAGAAACGAAGTTGAAGTTATAAACTCGAGCGGTGGCTAGTTGGAAGTTAAAACCGGGAGGAATCGTGGATTCCTCTGGCATCCTTTTCCGGTGAAAGGAAACGCGTGTCAGCGTTATACATTGAAACGCAATCAAACAAACAAGCGAACGATGCACCGTCTGGAACGTAATAGCTTTGTCTTACGACTTTGCCCGTAATCTCCGCGAATGAGGCAAGCGTCTGAGAATTTCGCTCGCTAACACGTGAAAACTTATTCGACTGATAAATTCCGGAGACGTTGCGTCTTTTACTTTGCCTTTGAGGACTCGAGATTGGTTATGGTTATTCGTTGAATCGTTATTATATATTATATTATTATTCGATCTTGTTTCTTTGATATGTCGAATGTGTCGTGAAAATTGTATTATAAAATTTTATCGATGGAAAGTAAGGTCGATAAGGAATTGTTATCAATTACAGAGATTTTTGATTTTTTTTTTATTTTAAAAATATTTTTGAAATAGATAAAACTATCAAAATATTTTATTTCGACTGCATGAAAATTTTTTATCGTAAAAATTAATTGTATGCTGTATAAAAATTAAAAATTTAATTAGTTTTGTTACAAAAAAGAAAAAAGAAATTAAAAAACATTGGTCTAGAGGTTCGTTATTTCGATGACCGAAATAATTGCCAAAAAGGATGAAAAAAATCGTAGTGAAAAAAAAATTCGGAATTAATACGGTTATTAAAAGTTTTTCACACGGTGATATAGTATGGTCAAAGTCGAGTCCGTGGATAAAAATTTAAAAATTTATGAACAGTATTGCGATTCAGCTTTACCAGGTGCGTGTGTTTTGCGATAAATATATCGCATAATATATATATATATATATATATACAATATGTCTCTAGGGGACTTGATAATTCCAAGTTTTCAATATATATCCCATAATCGAAAACTTTAATTTTTATCTCGCAGAATTTTCACGTAGAATTATAATTAAATCAACGCTAACTTTTTTTTAATGTTTAAATCGCGTGAAGAATTATATAAAATTCTTAAAATTAGAAACATTTCATCGCAAACGATCCCACGAGAAATAATTTAATTTAATATATTGAAATATTTTTACAAGAAACGAACGAGCGTCCTTTAAAGTGCCATCTGTGATCGTTATTAAAAAAAAAAAGAAAAGAAGAGAGAGGGGAGGAGGAGGGAAAAGAAATTTATTTTTACAAAGTTCGATGCTCGAAGATCCATCGCCATTTCTTCGGCAGTATATTACTCGTCGTAGTAAGAAAAGTCTCTGTCTCCGAGGATATAAAACTATCGGACTCCTTAATAACATTTCGATCATCCTTCGGAGATAAACTTCAACTTTTCGAGATCCGAAAGTGTTCCCAAAGTTCTTCAGAAATACTTCTTTCGTTTTTATTTCGTCAATTAATATCGTCAATTGGAAAAAGCTCAAGAACAACCACCCTCTTTACATATTTCCTTTCGTAAACGTTTAACTTAACACAAGGGACGAGATTGTTCTCAGTCTAATTGTCTCCATTATTACGTAACTCGATCGAATCTCGTCGACTGTTATCATCGATATTAACAGGAATCAGCTCGTAATTATACGAGAGGCTGGATAAAACGAGGCTCAATCCAGCCGTGAAGTGGCTCCCTCTACAACGCGCCACAGTGTCGTTTCGAATATTTCCTCGTCAAAAATTCTCTCGTAGAAAGATTGTTTCTTCCATATATTGGTCTCGTCGCATCAGAAACAATGTTCGAATCGAGTCAAATTAAATCGAGGCAAACGAAGAACTCTAAAATAAAAGCATTGAAAGATGGAGGGTGAAGGATCGTTAGCAGGGGTCGAAAAAAGGGGAAGGATGAAAGCGATAGTTGGCAGAATATTTGCCCTGATTCATTATCGGCCGTGGCCGACGAGTACGGTTGTCAGTTATTTCGAGCAAATTGTTATTCGCCGTCGGCTTCGAAGCGTCAATCAACGTGATTGACGGCGCGTCGCGGCGCTCCGC
>NW_006263765.1:253663-256748 GCF_000469605.1 Apis dorsata | reverse complement strand
CCCCCCTCGTGAATTATTCAACCGCTGGAAAACAACTGTATCCCTTCGACCGCGTTAATTGCACCCACGCAAACACACGACTGGAGGCAAGCTTCTTGGACGGGGGATGATGGGTGGAAGGAAAGTTTGGCGAATGAAGCCTCTCTTTCGAAGCTGATGTATATAAGAAGCGGATCAAGAGTTTGTTGCTTGTTTCACTTTCGATCATTTACGGTTTTCCAGTTACTTAAACCAACTCATTTTTTTGAAAATCGTATAAACCATAAATTTGTTATTATTCTTATTCAGTTACACGGTTTAATTGATCAACGTAAGACGACTCTTTTCTAGATTAGGTTATTTATTTAATCTTAAATTGATTAAAAATTCTCGTCGAAGGAATCTTGCAGAAAATGGGAAAGTAAAATTGTAAATTGTCCAGGAATTTTGTTTTATTTTTCATCGTGGAAAGGGCGAAAAAGCTCGAAACATGATCCACCCGCGCTTTTGACTTTGTCACCATCGCGAAAGAATGTTCAGATTATTTTCCCGAGTTTTCTTCGCGGCTCGAAGCTGCCTCGCGCAGGCCTGTGTGTGCAGGCTTACCAATTTGAAATGATAATGGGTCTGGCTCGAGATAAATAGCGGTTGCATCAGCGTTCTTCTCCTCTGGTTTGAGGACCACTCGAGGACACTCGAGGCATCGCGTTGCCATTCTCAGGCATCCGTGACGCGCACAGATTGGCGCAGATTTCCGGTGAGCATCACTGATTGCCGACCTGAAAGCCGCGATGTTAATATAATCTTTGAAATTCCTCGCGAATAACGCGATTTCACTCCTCTGTGCAAGTATATTTTACACTCTTACTGTTTCTTCTCTTCTACATTCTTTCTACATTTTCACTTTTGTTGTTTTATTATTATTATATCAGCCAGATTCTGTGCACGAAGTTTTTACGTTTTATCTTTAAACAGAATTAATCGTGATACGATAAATTATTACGGTATAATTGAGGGAGGAATTCGTTACAAAAAATCTCTTTATCCGTTTATTCCTTCAAGTTCACAAGCGAGGTATATATAATTCCGAGAAATAAAGATATTCATTCATGTAGGTAAAAAGTTTTAAATTGTTACTCCGAATGAAATTTTAATAACTCTTATATATTTATTTAATGTAAAAACATTTATGAAATCACTATTCTTTATCCATTCCACAAAATCCTGTATAATTCAGTGAGTGGTTCACGTCAAAATTTATTAATTCATCCCATGTACCAATAATTGATGAATCCAATTTATAGAATCGTTCGTGGGTGTCAATTCGAATTCTCCCTTATTCTCTCTCTTGCCGTGCAATTTTGTTTTTGCACCGGCGAAGGAGAAGTTTTTCGATTCCATTAATTCTGCGTGATTGGTGTAGCGGATAGTCGTGCATAATTCGGTGGTTTTGGATGCAAACCAAGTGGAAAGTTGGGAAATAAGCAGAGTCTAGAATATTTGTTTTTGTTCACGATAAATCACGGATAAACAAGCAATTGGAGAGATTGTATTTAAACAATAAGCATAGTTAAGTTCATACCAACGTTGCAAAATAAAAACTCTAGACCGGATCTAGAATAGAGTTTGCAAACAACAAACAACGAATCTATATTTATGGATATTATTTCGTAAATCGATGTTTATCAATATTATACAAAATTTTCCATGAAAAGTAAACATCTCTCATAAACTAGAACGTATCCTACTATTTTCCAAATCTATAGAGATCCACGATAAAAAATAAAACGATCGTACATGATCAAGGATTTAAAATTAACATTTTCTTTTCCAATCATGACGTATTAAAAAATTCATCCAATACGTAAAATCTCCAATTCATCGATTCTCTATGAATACACGAGAAAAAGAGAGAGAGAGAGAAAGAATAGAAAATTTCAATTTACTCGTTCGATGCAGAGGAAGAGTTGCACGCATCTGCATCCGTGCACTCGTCGTGTCCTCGTCGTCTTACGCCGCGTTTCTCATATGAGAAATACTCATCGTGGCGCATGTTGCGATACTCGACGAACGTTTCGCGTGCGTTTCCGCGCGGATGATCGCGCTTATAGCCCGCCAGGCGGAAACGCTCCTCTCCCGCGTCGGTCTCCAGTCGTTTCCCGTGACAAACTGTCAACTTGCACGCCGTCGAGTCTGTCCCGCGATTAGTCGGATCGATCCCTGCACGTTATCTGCCCATGCTCTTTTATTTTATTGCTCCGTTCTTGTCACACTCGAAACGAAACCCTCCTCAATTATTCACGATTCGTGATACACATCTTTTCCTTCTGTGTTTAGCGTAATACTTAATATCGTCTGAAAATTTTATATAGAGAGAGAAAAATTGTTGCGTTCGATTATCCGTTTGTTAAAAAAAAAAAAAAAAAGATGAAAAGTATCACAATCGATCGAGGATCGATTTCGAAAATTTATCCCAAGATTAATTCCAATTCTTTTAAGATTTATTATTGCTGCTCGCGATATATTTTTCGTTGCAATGATTATTATTATGCGTTTTATAAATGGATCGAAATTCACGTTACGATAATAAACACCGCGTTGTATATTAAAGATGTGTCTGGATTGTAACGAGGAAAGAAGCGAGGGAGAGCTCGAGTTTAATTCGGGACAGAATTACGGAGCAGAAGAAACGGAAATGAGGGAAATCCCGCGACCGCCGAGGGTTTTGTGAAGGGAGGGAGTTCAGAAGGAATTCTTTCCAACGATGAGACACCTTCGTAATGTAATGGCCGGCATGTAATATGCTGTTGTGTGCAATATGCAACGTCGCCGACCAAATGGAGTTGGAAGGGCTCTCCCATTCGTAATTCAACGAGAGATGAGATTCGAGAGGGCGGATTCAAAGGAATGGAACCGCGAAAGAAACGTCCAAAGGCGGAAAACGATTAAAATCTCGAGAGAAGAAATTTGTTTTTTTATTTGGATAAATTGTCTCGAATGACGTATATTCTAATAATAAATTCATTTATACATTTTAATTCCTGTTTCCAGAACGGAAATAGCGAACCATTATGAGGCATCGTATATCGATGATTTAACTTATCGT
>NW_006263765.1:238308-253539 GCF_000469605.1 Apis dorsata | reverse complement strand
TTTTTTTTGCGTTATTCTGTGCTGTTATCGACGTGATGGGATTGTAGCGAATCTGTAACGTAATCATGATCTAAAATTGTATCGAATAGGGGGGTTCAACGTGAACAAGTATCTCTTGTTCCATCGTTAATAACGTTAACGCTGACTACTGTGCGCGCACAATTTAATTTAAAGCTAAATTACGTGGTAGAAGCATTATCTAAATCGGTCAACTATCGAAATTACGATTCCGGCTGTGGATCCGACTTGTCTATGAATTGTCGCGATATTATTAAATTAATATTGTTAGTTGCTGATAGTAAATCGCACTAAATTATCGTAGACTTGATTAACGGAACTAGGCAGAGACTGTGCTCGTCTGTGCAATAAATTTAATTGTATTAATAGACTATATCATAGACGATTTCAAACAAAGATGGATCGGTCTCCTTTCAAAGTACAAAATTTCTGAATATTGATTAAAGTTTAAACAAAAACGTATTGATACATTTGACGAGACATGCGAAGAGAAAAGTAGCTACGAACAGAGTAGACGGAACGATCATATCGTATCATAAGTTAGAAGAAGAAAATCTAGGCAAGTGGATTAAGATAGTCATTGCGAATGGAATAGATTTCGTTTGTTCGAATTTTTCTTCGATTTCTCTCTCTGGGGAAGGAAGAAAAAAAAAACCACTCCATAATATCTCAATTCAGAAATTTTTGTTCCCTGTTTCACGACACGATTTAACGAGGACGCGTGGCGTTTCGAATACTGTTTTTCCACTCGCGGAAAAACCGAGATTATCACGATCGAACGTGCCGCGGGACATCGAGTTCCCCTGGGGAACGAGAAAGGTTTTTTTTTCAGAATCGAGACGAGAGGCGATAACGAACCGCCTTTTTTTTTTTTTTTTCCTTTTTTTTATCGCGTTATTTAGGGACGCGATCGAGCATTATTAGGCAGTTAGACGACGATCGTTCGAAACGAAACGGTATTTTTAGCTCGTTTTTATCCTTTTTTTTTTTTTTTTATCCCTTTTCGAGAGAGCGGAAGGACCGAAAGAGGTTTCCAAGGGAGAAAAAAGGAAGGGTGGAAAAGGAGTTAAGCCGAATTGGAAAATACGGAGGCTGGAGGGAAGAGGTTTATCGCGGAGGATCGTATATGGGCGAGTGTTTGGTATGGTTAAAACGCGAGTACAACGTGCTAATTAGAAGCGTAATCGTGTTGCGTGCGTGCGCCTGTGGAGGCGAATCGAGTAATGTTTCGCATCAGTGAAGGTTTGTTGATTTAACGGTATTTCTGTTGTTGAGATTGATTGATCGCTGGTGTTTTGTACGGCGGTTAATTATTCGCATTGAACGGGTTTCACGTTCTTCTTCTCTCGGTTGTTTTAAGATTTAAGGGGTTTTATCTTTGTGTCTTTAAATTTATCGATTCTGTTTGTTGAGGGATCGAATTTCTATTCGTGGCACACGAAAATTATTCAGATATTTGTCGTTAAGCGTTCTTATATCTGTGGAATTTTCTTTATTACGTGGAACATTCTCTTTGTTAAAGTTTTTCTCGTGGAAGAGTACTTGTCAATATTTTGAAGGGTCGATAAAAATCGGTGAAATTATGGGGGAAGATGCGTGAATTCCAATTGCAAGTGACACCGCGTTTGTTATAACATTAATTTCGAGCTATAACGACGTCTATTGTGGCCGCAATTTGCGGTCAAAGTTCGCACGCACCCCTCGTTGTTGTTGTTCATCTTCGTTTCGCCATCGTCGCGGCTCGGTTGTTAATAATAGTTAATAATAGTTCCACGAAACGTTTCATTTCAAACAGACGATATCGGTAAAGATTTCTCTAATTTATCACCGATCGATCCCTTCTCCATCGATCAATCTTTACTTTATTATTAAATTTGTACGAATAAAGATCTTCTTCTAATCTCTTTCTTTGAGATGGGAAATTTTTGATTAGAAAATCGTGTCTGTAAACAATTGGAAAACAATTTCAAATATAATCTAACCTCGACGATATTTGTAAAGATTATCCAAAACAAAAAAATCTCGAGAAATAAAAAACGTACAAGCAAGGCTTCCCACAAAATTCCTCGAGCTTAATTCACCGATTTAAATTAATCCAAAAATAATTTTCAGACTGTTCGAGGCACGTTAACGCATCAAACTTTCCAAATTCCTCGCGAGGGCGAATTCTCGAACTTGTCCCGCAAGATACGATCCCCCATAAAGATCCTTTCCTCCGTAAAGATCGAAATTCCGTCGCGTCGAAGGGACGTCCAGCCTTTCTCGAGGATTCATTAAATTACCAGAATCGAGGAGGAGGGGGCAGGAAAACTCGCTGACTGGCGCTGATTTTATATATATCGTTTCTCGTTTCCCCGGATTCCTCGAGTTGGAAACGATTAACCGAATTCCTCGAGATCGCGGTTCACATACCGATTGAAAAAGATCTCTCTTCCTACTTTCATCGATACTCTGGACACAACGTTTTATATATTACGAAGCCGTGGCGATCAATGTGGAGAAACTAGCCGCGCTTAAAAACAATTTAACGACACTTGGATAAACAAGAACGAGTTTGTTGAAGAATGTTTGACTGATCGCTCGAGATTTTTAAATGGACTTTGAGAAGGATTTTGAGCGATGAGAAATCCTCGATTTGTGGAGTACAAGTAGAGCTTTTTACTCAAAAATATTGTAAAGTGAAATGGTATTAGAATTTGAAGATTCTTATCATCGTGTATTTTAATTTTCAATTTTTTTTCTATTAGATAATCCTTCAAGTTTGTGAACTCATCGATGTAGCCTTTTCCATTTTCTTTGAAGTTCTCTGAATTCTATTCCAATTTGTGAGTAAAAGAATCAATCAAAAAGATTAAATAATAGTTTTGATAACATATAATAAATAATTTTTGATTTTCCCCAATTATAGATAAATTCTCATTAGACAGTCATAATATTTGACACGATACGATTAATTCTCGAACAAGATGTTTGCGGCTGTCAAAGATGATGAAACCGTGGAGCGACGATTTCACGGATCGATCGAGATTATTCGATAAGCAGGGTCATATAGTATATAGGGTAATAAGGATTCGAGGTGGTAAAGACGAGAACTTGGACGTACGTGATGGGAATCGAAGCTCGAAGAAAACTCGAATTAACTTTGACAAACTCTACTGGCATACGTGCTCTCTTCTCTCTTTCTCCCTCCTCGTGTCAATCTCTTTCCCAAGGTTGTATCGAGCTTGTTAGAAATAGACTCTACGTGTCGTCCAAATGCTATTAATTTCTGTCTCGGTTGATATATATTTTATTGCAGTGTTTATTGGACGAGTGGAAGTGGAGAATGATCCAAGAGTGATTCAAGAAATATTATACAGAGGATTATAAACAATTATCGCAGTTAAATTTTTGTTACACGAAAGAAATTTTGATGGTTAAATTATTATGATATTAAGTTTCTGAAGATAGTTGGAGCAAAAAGCGCTATCTGTTTAGGAGAAGGTTATCATAAACGCTAGAAAGTTGGATCACTGAGTGGCGGCCATGTTTTACGACACCCGAGTGTGGAGTAGATATCCAGTTTCCTTCGGTTACCTAAAATTTCCACCATTCTCCATCATTCTCCATCCTTATTTTTCCCTCCGTTTAACCCTAATCCCAGATAAAATATAACTTCGTGTATAAATTATTTCACTTTCAATACGAGTAACAATCGAATTAATTTCGAACTTCCCTTCGACGACACATTTTTGAATTACAAACAACCATTCTTCCACGAGAAGAGAAAAAAAAGCAACAAACTTCCCGAAACCCAAATAAATAAAGCAGATACACGGAAAACCAGAAGAATCAGTGCGAAACTTTTTCCTCCCTCGACTTTTCCAATCAGGAATAATCCAGAAACACCTCCTGGGCGAAATACCATGGAGCCTAGCTAGCCGCCGATCGATATCCCCCCCTCCCCCTCAGTCAGTCGAAATTATATCCGTCTGGTCGAATTGATATCGACTTCCGGAAGAGGAGATCCACCGATGTCCGGCCCAGAACAGGCCAGAAACTGGATTTCCGCGTTGCTTCGATCCCTGCTAGGGGGACAAAACGCGGAGAACGCTTCTCGAAAGAGTTACGACGGGGGATAAAGGGGGAGGGGTGGTTCCAGGGGTGGTGCTCCCCCCTCGAATAAAAAGTAAAGCAGAATCGAATGGAAGTATCGCGCGGATGTAAACTCGGTATCGGCGTCAGACAGGTTGGATGGCCGGTGACCCGTGGATTCTTTCCTTCCCTCTTCTTCTTCTTCTTCTTCTTCTTCTTTATTCCTCCCGTTGTTCTCGTGCAACTTTTCGGCGGGAGGAGGGGCGAAAGTTGGCGGCGATACGGCCGCCTCTTTTAAAAACTTACGTACGTTTCGGGAGGCGGGTCGCCGCGTTCCCACGGGGCGGCTTTTAACGCGTCGACCCAAAGAATTATCGAGGAGGAAATATTCTGCGATATCGAGGATTGCGTTGTTATTGGAATTTTAACCGGTGTACTTTAGTTGCGGATATCTTTGGTCGAGAGGATTTTACGAAACGAAGGTGATATCCTTTCGTCGAGGGTGAAAGATAGAGCGTATGTATTTCGATAATAAGATATGATAACGACAGAGAATTATATATATATAATAGAGATATTGTGGATTATTTTAAGTCAAAGATAATTTCGATGTTTCGAAATTTTTGTGAATATTTGGCTTAATTTCGGTGTGAAATTGTAGAATTTATAGAAAACCAAATACGTAAAAGCGTGTTTGATTTGAATGGAAGTGTTTGGAAAATGGTCTAATTCTAGAATCGACAAAGTTATCTTGGCACGAACAATTGTTAAATTTTATCCAAGAATATTTTTATACAAAATTTGTATACAAGAATTTTACAAGAGGGAGGATTTATTTCGAAAATTTTTGGCCACGACGTTCGAAATATCTCGACTCGAGGAAATCCTGTTATTCCTACCTTTCGAGACTTATTTGTCAAATTTTATCTATGCGAAAAATTCACCAGGCAAAGCTTGAACCCTCTCGCATCGACCACGCTTTTCTGCTTTCTTATAAAACAGACGGAAACGAAGATCACGGGGTCGAGATGTAAATCAAACGGAGGTGGTCTTTACTTTTAAGGGGAAGATACGCGCGAGAATGAAAGTGGAACAACGTTCGATAATCTTTCGGGTCAGCGACTTAATGGCTATCGATTTTTCGCAAACATTATCGAGCTTCGTATTCCTCCCAGGGAAAAACCGATATCTACGACGTAAATCATGATTACTTGAGCATAAGATGCTTTACGATTAGGAGATAGAATTTTTTACACGTTTTATATTTCCAGGAAAACGTATTCCAAATATCCATGATTATTTTAATAATATAATGAATTTCTCGTGGAATTCATTTTTTTCCCCCCAATGATCTCAAGATCGAAGCATTTTTTAAATTGCACTCTTTCAAGGAGACACCATCTCGCTATTAATCGCGATATTAATCCAAAAAACATCTTATCGATCTTTCTTTCCAAGTTTACAATCACGGATGGTATTCTCAATCCCGGATTCGAAATTCTCGAGTTAAATTGCAGATTAAGACTCGAAGGGGGAGGGAAAGAAGCCGCGGGGAACGCAAGTTCAATCACGAATTCAAAGTTGCGCCCTCTCCCCCCCTCCGATTTACCAACGTGTTCGTTGTTATTATTACGATAAATCTCTCATGATCCACGCTCGAAAGTCGATAATTTCTCGCTCGGTCTTTTGTCGCAACCTCTGCACTCATCCTCCGCCACCCTTCATTTCCTCGTTAGTCGACTTACGACTTATCCCTCCTTCAAAATCCTATTTCTCCCCATTCAACGAGGAAACAGGAAAACGCTACGGTTTCGCAGACGGAGCCAAGGCCAAGGATGTTATCGTCAAAGCATGTTAGACGAATAAAGTTTTCAAGTTCCACTGACCTGACAGTGGAGAAACTTTTTTCTGACGGAAGGATGATCTTTGATTGACTGTTGGATGGAAAATTTTGGAGATTTGGAGATAAAGGTAAAATTTTTGATTCTTTCTATAAATAAATTTAATTATAGTTAATCATTAACAAAGAATTAATTTATGCCCGATGAAAAGTACAATATTTTTAAATGTTTCGATACATCTTTTTGATTTCTCACAGTCAAATAATTGCATTCTGTTTAAGATAGGAATGGAACGATTCTTCTTATTCTTCTTCCCTTGAACGTTAATTTTTTCCAAAGGTATGACTGGGAAACGAAGGAAAATTCGAACGAATTGGAATTTGTTGCGAGCGTTGGTTGACTCTTGTGCAATTTGCTTTTAGCGAGTAACTCGGTTAGGTGAATTTGCTTTAAATTTACTTTAGTTAGCGAAGTTTACTCGGGGAAGTTAATTTTGGTAAAATTCACTCTCGCTAATTGAGATTCTGCCGCACAATGGGCAAGTTAAGACGCGGGGTCCGTGGAATTATGCTTTTTACGTGGTATTAATAATTTTCTCCCAAAGTTGTCCGCCCGCCCTCGGGGATTTTTAAGTCGGGGTTCGGTTCGCGAAACAGGCGGCGTCGAAATGGGAGAAAAGGTCCAAGGAAGAATGGATCGTCTTGGATAATGTTATTCCCGAATAATACGATGGAAAAAGTCTTCGTATATTTGTTCGGTTTTAAATATTTCATTCGATGCCCTCCTCTCTCGTTTCTAATTAGTCCACTTTCCAAACTGTTAGGTCACTCGATGAAAAGGTTCGTTAATTAAGCCATTATACGAAAAGAAAGATTTTCTCGATACAAATATTAGAAATTCTTCTTCTTTTTCTTTTAATGTTTAGCAAAGATCAGTTTCGAGAATCGAATTTTTAATAAACGAAGAGTTCTGAATATGTTTCGAAGATTTGCTTTCGAACAAATTTATACAAATTTATAAAATGGTATAGCTTCGAACAACGTCCAGGTTAAATCCTTTCGATTTTGTTCTATCTTCGAAATGGAAAAAGAAAACCAAGTTGGAAAAAAATGATATCGGTGTACGAATGGTGTATTTATGGACACTGTGAAAATAAATCGTGGGGCCGGGCAATACTGGAAAAAAGTTTACGATCAACAACGTGTCGACCGGTGATTGCTGGCTGCACCCGTTAATAGGATCCGGAAAACGAGGATGGAATTAACCAAAGAACTTTTAGAATCGATAGACCTTTAAAACGAAGTTTGTGGTTATAACCCAAGTTCGGCAATAGAATTCCTGAGTTATGGATTGTTCTCACACGCGAGCAAAGCTCCGTTTACCTGATGAAAGGATCGAAGGGTTTCATCGTTTCTCCATCGAGAATTACTTTTTATTTTCATCCGAAATCATTTCACTTTTTCGAATAATACAACGGGTATAAAAATAAATGGAACAAGAGAATGGAAATTCTTCTCTTCCAATTTTATTATATATTCTTCATCGATACTTTTGATTATTAAGAAAGAATCCTTTGGTATATGCAATTATCAATTTTACAAAACACTGTTCAATCGAACGATCGATTTTGATTTTATATTTTATCTTGCAGTAACTTGTATAAAGTTAAAAATCTCTTTTTACGCGGTGGCGAATGAATAAATGACGTTCACTTGTTGGCCGTCGCCGTTCAAATCGAGTCTCGCGTAATCAGGTACTAAAAATTTATCGTATATTTGATGCGAGGCCGTATGACGCCGATATATCGACGATATTGCTAGTTAAATTCGAACGACGCTCTTCCCTGCCGCCTCTTTCTAAAACGCCTCGTATATATCTCCTCGTGGAAATCCCCTGCTACGACTCGAGAAATAAACTTACTTTGTATAGAATCCCCACGATTTGTAATCTCGATATTTCTTTAACATTTCGAGGACGCCAAGTGTAAAAAATTAAAATGGAAACCGGATTACTGATTGACTACTCTTCGAATTTCTGAATTGTTAGGTTGTGTGGATTATTTTGTTATATAAAATTTTTTAAACTTGTTACATTGATATAACAAGATATACGTGAAAGAAAAATACAATCAGTGAACTTATACTTTTGAAGAATGCATCCAAGAATATACCTGTATCCAAGTGAAAGAGGTAAAGAAATAGAGAAGTGGAAAACGCACGTGTACAGTGATAAATGCTTGTGAAATATGCGTGCAGTTGAGAATAAGAGGTTTCGAGAGAGAATTTATCAAAAGGAAAACGTTTTTAATTTAATAGAATACTGGATACAATTGATTATTCTTATTGTATATCTTTATACAACTACCATCATTTTAATAATTCTACAATAAAATACAGTGGCATGCTTAAATCTTACAAACTTTCTTCGTTACTCAAGATATATTTACGTGATATATCAAACACTATTCATCACAATTTTCTTCACCAACTTGCTTAAGGATTATCATTAGCCTTAACTCACAATCACAAAAAGATGGCCATGAATTAATAACATTCACAATCACGTAACACGTGTGCAAAATATTTCTTTGAATGCGAGTATTGTATAACAAGTAAGACATTTGATTTTATTCTTAAATATTTTGGATCTTTTTACAGTTCGCCAAACTTTAAGATTTTCTATCTTATGCATACGCTTAAAAAAATAAAGATTTCGAATTCCCTGCGAATTGAGTCAAAACCTTCTCCACGCGGGTGAAAACTCGTTACAACAGTAGAAGAGGGCGCGAGGAATGAAAGAGAAGAATACGACACCCTTAAAAGCGAAACTTCATCTCGAAGTGTAAAAAAAAAAAGTTCACGTCCGAGTTCGGTTTAATTTTCTACGAAGGGAGGAAGAGTTAGGAAGAATCGCCTAGGAGGCGAAGGAGTGGAGCTCGTCTCGAGCTTGTCTTCGTTCGTCCTCGTGGATTCGTTCTCGAAGGGGAAACGAGTGACAATAACGGAAGACCATAACGTCGTAACACCGATAAAACCGGGACAAATGAAACGAGCCGACAATAAAAGCGCAACGAGAACGCAACGAGATGCATATAAGTCTCCATTTGTTTCAATTCGTTCTTATGTAACCCTCTTTTGAACTCGTTTTTTTTTTTTTTTTAAACAACGTTCTCCGTTTTGATCGATTTTGATTTGGATCGAGTTTGACGATTCTTTGGAAGTTTTAAAGTTTTAAAGAAGAGTGTGTCGAGTCTTAAAATTGATATAAGTTGATACGAGGGAGGTTTGTAATTGAGTTTGTATATTCTGGGAAATGGAAGGGAAAATTATTTCTTATATTGAGATTTCGTGAGTTTCATGATGATCGATCGATTTAATTTTTTTCGATTCGGTGGAATTTATCATGTTTGTAGAATGGTAAATGATCCCTTTCAAGGAAGATCTTTTGTTAAGCAACGAACGGGTTTCACAGCTATTTCCATAAAAAAAGGATAACGAGGAAGGCGAGGTTGCGCGACCAAGGAAAGGTTTCCGATCGACAGAATTATTTTCCAATTATTTTTCCCCGCTCGATCGGTTTGCATCGCCTCGAGAAGGATGCGATCACGATAATAGATGAATCCATTTCTTGCCTCGTGTTTCTGTATAAAATAATATTTTTTCGAAAGGAGCGGTTTACTCAGATTAATTTGCATCCTTTGAGATTCTTGATCATCTTCCTTAATTATCGACAGTGATTTTTCAATTTAAAATTAATATAATTAAAATAATTTCATTATAAATTCAAATAACTTTGTTGGAAATTTCACATTATTTAGCGATTGATTCAGATGTGTAAGATCACTTTTTATTTACACAATAACAAATTAATTAGATACATATTCAATAATAATCGTAATTTCGATTCGAAATTTAAAATGATTCGTGTAAAATCATTTCAATAGTTTATTAACATCGATGGATAGATAGATCCAAAACGGCGGGAAATTCAAATGAGTAAATTATTCGAAGAACGAATATCGCTTAAAAATGGATATTGAACTAGTAAACGCGATAAGAAATCCGAAACAGCTATTAAAATTATTTATCCAACGTCGATACGCTCGATGCTCATCACTTAGAGAAACTTGGATTTCGTGAACGCTTGAAATCCTTTGATAAAACCAATATTATCCCGGTATCGAACTTGGTGAACTCGATAAATTTCCTTCTTATCGGGTCGCAAAATTTACGAGTCGTCCCTCTCGAGTAATCGCGAGAACAAACACACGTGCATGTGTATGCTCGCCGTTTTCTTAACACGCGGATATACGCCGTGAGAACAATCTCAGATTCTGAAAATGATCTTTCAGAGGCGTGCTCGAATGTAAACGAGTGAATTTCCGATTTTTAGATGAGATTTTTAAACTGTTTCGCAAGAGAATAGCATCGTATGTAAAAGAAAAAAAAAAAGAAAAGGATCTATCTAAGTAATCATTTCTAAAGGATATTTTGAAATTCTTCGTTGCATAATAAAACAGTCGAAGGATGTGGATCGAATCTTTCAAAATTTTTTAGAAAGTTTACAATATTGAAAATCTTCCACGTGTAATATCAAAGATGCTGAAAAGAAATTATCGATAAAATTTTGGAATCATGATACGATTTATCCCTTTTATCGCGAACGATATATCAATATTTATCAATTTCATTTTGATTCTTTGTCGCGATTTAAAAATATTCAGAATCAAAGATAACTAATACTCCCAAATGAGTATAATCTTAATAAGTACGATTTAATTAGGCTGACCACGAGTATACTAAGTATACCATACGAATTTCGTGAGAGTTGCTAATTCGACGCCAGTCCAGTCAGAACTTCCGGTTCATACATTCCCCTGTTATCGTTTGATCTGTACCACGGATTATATTTTGTCCCATTAGCTTGGTGCATCCGAACGACCAGTGCTGATGTCATCAACTCCTCTCCAGTTGCCAATTTCGCAGTTTTCTCCCGCGCCCTGGCGAATGAACTTGCGAATCACGCATCATCGACTATCTCGATATCGTTCCGCCATTGATTTACGACTCATCTAACTTTGGATCTCTCCGTTTCTCTCTTCATTTCTCGTCCTCACAGATAATTCTATGAGAGAATTTGGCATAGTCTCAAAATTTTGGATTGTAAAAAAATATTTTCACGGATGATTATTTCGTTGATCGAATTCCCTCCAGTTCCAGGGTTCAGATGGAATATTTAAGAAATATTTAAGCTTCTGACAAGATTCGATTTAACGGAGTATGGTAAAAAACAATGTAAATGGGATCGAGCTGAAAGAAACTTGGCCTTTTCAATTAAACTTTTTCGTATGTCGAACAACAAAAGTGCTATCGCAATATTTCGAGTGCAGGATCACGGGCAAAGTCGTGAAATTACAGTACAGTTCCTTTATTTAGCCGTACGCTTTGTTATTCCCCCGTTCCTTCCTCTTTTTCCCCCCCCCCCCCCCCCTTTTTCCCCCCCCCCCCCCCCCTTTTTCCCCCCCCCCTCCATTGTTCCTCCCCCTTTTCTTTTTCCTGTTTTTAATTCGATTCACGTAGCACGAGTTCCGACCTGGGTTTCGCGCGCTTTCACTCCCCCCTGTCTCGCGTTCGATTTTAATTACGAGCCACTGTCTAAAAATGCCGACTCGAATCTACCTCCTCTACTGTTTTTTCGTTGGCAAAATTACGAGCGAGCCGTTTTATGCTTGTTTCTGGGAAATTATGCTATTATACGCGAATTTAGAGCAACGATAACGTAAGTAAAAAACGTTAACGTTCAAGAAATTGTTCGATATTGGACGAGCAAAGGTGAGAAAAATTTTTTTTTTTTTTGCTTGGAAAGAAATGAAATAACGTTTAAACTTTTATTTCGTTGAAATTTTCTAAAAAATTATCGGATATTATTATTAAAAATTCCGATGTTATATTCACTATTGGTTCGAATTTATTTGGATTAGAATTCGAATGGATTTATGGATTTTAAAATACGAGAATCGAGAGGATTCAGCGGGGAAGCTTCGATTAGATATATTCCGCTATAGATCTAATCTAGGTTGGATAAGTTTAACCTTGTTAAGAGTATCCTCCGATCTTAATCCAGTAGAAGTCCGGCCGAAGTTTAAGTTTACAGTTGCACGCCGTACGTTGCAACTTAATTAATGCCTATACTCTCGTTCCATCCTTTCTTCTCGGCCTCCTTTGTGTGCAAGAATAATTTAAAACCATCAATGTTCCAATAATCACTTCGATTTCGATTCTTTCAACGTCGAATCGATGGAACAACAAGGATACAAGAAGCTATACACATATCAATAACAAAGTAACGAAAATTAAAGAAAATTTCAATTAAAATTCCACAAGAAACCAATAATTAATTAATTCGTCTAAGAGAGGATATTTTACATCATCTAAAGATGTAGGAAGGGGAGTTGGGAATTCGGTTGATAGCATAAATCCAAATCCTTGTCCCGTGTTTCCAAATAGACAGTTCTCGATAGAATGGCTGGGCACGAGCAATATATCCCGCGAAAGACGTTCCACTTAGCTGTGTATCATCCGAGGGAGTGATAATTCCAAGTTGCATAGCGGTGGTGGAAGCGCAAAGTCGTGTGGACGGAACGTCGAGAATGGAAGTTAGTTTCGAGGCGGTCGTTGGTATCGGCGTTGCCGGAATCAATGCGGCGGAGTATTGTGAAAGGGCGTTTAGCAGGGAAACGTGGAGGAGACTCCTTCGATGCCCGTCTACGTAACGGGTGTTCTCTTAATCTCATCGCTGGAAGAGCTAATACTTTTCGAAAAGATTTAATTTTTTTCTGTCCGCGACGGAACAGTTCTTTTATTTATTTTTATATGGCTGTGAAAAGGGATCGATTGTGACGATTGTTAAACGTTGTTAAACGACCCTCCCCCAGTGGAAAGTTTTTCCCCTAATCGTGAAAATGAAAGTCTTCACGAGACGAAGTGAAATCGATGTTCGAAAGTACGAAGTTAAGGGGGTAGTAGCAGCTTTGTAAACCGGCTTTGTGGTATTGTAATTGAACTTTGTAGAAACGAAGTTGGTCAATCCTTGAAAATACGACGGGAAGTTTACTAATTTAAACCTGATCCTAACTCCTTGACAGTAATTAAACACACCATTGCTAATAGTATCATTTTATCGTGTCCAAACTATCCATAGCAATTACTTTGCTGTATATTTCTGTTTACTCTCTTCCCATCTCTCTCTCTCGGGAATCAATGAAATTTTGTATAAATTTGTAATTTCGATCATTTCTCTTCCCTTCCCTCTCCAATTTCAACCTTTTCTCCCGAAAAATATATGCTCGCGAGTTGTTTCGCAACGGCCACCCTTTGTAGAAGGGAGGGGAAGTTTTATCGAAGGCAAACGATCTCGAGAGTGGTCGTGCTTGAGTTTCGCAAAGCAGCGCCCTTTTGAGACCACTGATATCGGTTGACCGAGTCGAGTTGGACCGATTGACCGACTCTGGAACCGTTGGTCAGCCAAAGTGGCGGAAAATGAAGAAAGTGCACGGAGGCCATCCGTGCAACCGTCTCCCACACTCCCCAAAATCTTTGATCTTTTCCGATAAATTGTCACACTTTCGTCGCCAATCCAACGAATTAAAAATCGCTTCTTTTAAATCTTACTTTCGAATCTCCTCCTGAATATCTTCTTTCCTTTGCCAGCGAAACGAACGGATTTTTGAAGACGACGACGACGACGTTGGATAAAAATTTCGTCCATCCGAAAAATAACGGGGGAAAAATAATTGAACGATAAGGATAAACGAGAGATTTTGTACGTGAGTTTACAAAAGTATTATTTATTTATTCATTTGCAGAGAGAGAGAAAGAGAGAGAGAGACAAAAAATTCACAATCTTCTTCTATCTTCGTTTAAAATGAAATATTACAATTTCGTCCCAATTATCAGATTCCTCGTGTATGCAAATTTAGATTATAATATGTCTCTTTATCTTGATTCTTAATTTTATACTCACGAAATATAACATATAAATTATCTACGATTTTTACCAACTTTGGTCTCGTAATTTTATATAATTTGAAAATTAAAAACTGATCAAGCAACATAAATTATCGTATCGGACAAGTAAGAGATCATTAGACGAGTGGAATAGCACAGTCACGGTTGAGTGAGAACGATACAGTCAGAAGACGATAGAAGAAGCGAGAAAATGTTCGCGTGAGTAATCGTCACGTTGGCAATAAACGATATGCAAAGGAGGTGCAAATTTAACGAAAAGCCGAACGAATTCCATATTCAAGGAGGGGACGAAGTTGTTAGCGAGCGTCTGTTGTCACTCTACGGAAGTAACTCAATCTTAACCGAACGATTACGAGGGAACTTTGTTGCAAACACCTCGATCTTTTGCGACAAACTTTAATTGAGAGGAGACCCTTTAACCACGTACTGAACCGGTGTCATTTTCTGTCGAAGGATAATGCGAGATATCTTGTAAATCGAGACGTCTTCGAGACGATACCTTAAAAAAGAAAAAAGAAAAAAAGAAAAACTTAATTAAAACATTCCACTTCCTGTGAAGAGAAGAGAAATTGTTTTGAGATTAAAATTTGAGGATAATCTTTTTTTAATAATATTTGTAATTAAAAATTACACAGATTTTTCACTCGTTTCCAAGTGTACGAATAAATATATATTTGAGAAATTTAAGTATAATATTAATGATAAAAATGGCTGTGTTTAAACGACGTTAAATTTGGTTCCAACTTCGACATAATAAACCTGTTTCCCAAATTGTCTTATCAACAGATCTTCACGACTGTATTACCCACACGTCTCCCAAAATTAATTTCCAGACAGCCTACACACATTCTCTATTTCACCGTGCTCGCGCCTAGAATTCCAATGCAAATTCTAATTCACGAATAATTAAATTTTCTAACCAGTCAGGCTAAATGCTAAACACCGCTCCTCGGAAAATATATTCTCTTCAAAATTGTACGCATCGATCTTCTCGTGTTCAATATCCGCATTACGGAAAATTCAATTCTACTACGGTCAATGTATCTCGATCTAAAAAATTCGCATTCCCGCGTTCCGTACAAAGGCAAATATTACAAAAGAGCGGAGAAGAAGAAGAAGAAGAAGAAGATCCAAGCCAATTCTCCTCGAAGAGAGGGTAGGAAATAAAAAAAAATGCAAAGAAAGGTTTATTAAAATAAATAAATTCGGTCCTCAACGCGAAACGGCACGAGAAAAGGATACTACTATCCTCCTCGCTGACAATGGGGAGC
>NW_006263765.1:237932-238238 GCF_000469605.1 Apis dorsata | reverse complement strand
CCCCCTCTCTCTCTCTTTCTTTTTTCGAGTTCGAAACGAAAATGAACAATGAGGCGGAAGGTCGGCCGGAATACCAAGAGATGGGGAAAGTTTCGAAGACGATAGAAAAAAGGAAGAAGAAGAAGAAAAAAAGAAAACGCGTGGGAGGACGGAGAACGAGCGAGCAAAAAGAGGAGGAAGGTCGGGAAAAACTTTAATTGCGGTTTATTCTGTCCTTTGTCTAGGAAAGACAATTAACAATTATACGTTTTTCCCCACAGTTTCTTCCCCCTTCTTCTGGCTTTATAGCTTTCGTCGCCACGAGAC
>NW_006263765.1:234203-237675 GCF_000469605.1 Apis dorsata | reverse complement strand
GAGAGAGAGAGAGAGAGAGAGAAAGGGGGATGAAATCCTACCCATCTTCTTACCCTGTTTTCTTCCCCTCTCTCTCTCTCTCTCTTGCTCACTTTTCTTCTCACTCAGTATGCTCGGTCCCCGGCTCGTCTCGCTTCCTCGAATACCTGACACCTGTCATTTATCCGTGGCGCGAATGACACGAGACACACGTGTTCCCTAATCTGTCTTTTGTGACGTAATGAACGCACGAGCGCACCCTCGATTCGCGTACGCGACGACAGACACGGAGTAGGGTGTGGAAACCGCGCCGCGTGACTCCTCGTCTGTTCTTCTGATGAAAATCTTCGACGTCGCGACCTGGCAATCTTGGGGCCGTAATTAGAATCCAGCATCTCATCAACGTATTTGTGTCGTGTAAGACGCAAGGGATCTGTGTGGATCTGATAGATTTGGAATAGATTTTGGCCGGGAGTAATTTTGTTCGAATTTTTTCTTTTTTTTTTGATAGAGAGTAGACGAACAGAAGCTGGAAAAATGGAAAGAAAAATATTTCTATGAATTAAAGGGAATAGGAAGATTAATCTTGGAATTTTTCAACGTCAGTTTTTTTCTTTTATTTTGTAATGGATACTTGCTTTAAATCAAATATATTTAGGGAAATAAATAAAATACTAGATAGAATATATAGTGACAAATCTATCTATCTATCTCAATTCCACTAGACATTCGTAAGGCCAAGACGCGTGGTTTTTCGAATTTTATAACGTTTCATTTTTCATTTTCCTCTTCATTAAGAATCTACTCGAACATTGTTTAACAAGGAATTTTATTAATTATTAAATCTTGCAATTGTATATAAATACGTGTGAGAAGTTCCATTTTGTCAAACAATCACGGGCACAATTGGAATTGTCGGATGACGTTCGTCTTGTCACAGGAGGTACAATGCACATACACACGCGTGTATGCGGGTTTCCTAATCTCTCTTTAACGTAACAAACACAGGGGCTGGAGTGTAGTCCGGAACGTCACATACACGGTGGGGACAGGCTATTCGCGGCGTGATTAATAATTGCAACTTGTATGTGGCTTGTTGAAAAATTGTTTAGCCGCGTGTTTAAGTGGAAGCGGGTTAAACCGTGTTCAAACGTAATTATTTCAAGCATGGAAATCTATTTTTGCGCCTGTTATAATCACTTGGTTGTGATACCAACATCTCGACACGCTATTTATTTATTTATTTATTTATTTGGCTTTTTGATATCATGATTAACACGGTTACGCGGAATCTAATTCTCTTCTTTTTTTTTTTTTTTTAACAAAATTTTGAGGATATTTTGGTATTTTTTAAATAATTTTTATTACATACGGGAGAGATTGGATGTTGATTTAATTTTATCGACATATTGGATCGTTGATTGAATAGTTTCGAAATATTTTTAAATTGCGTGGAAAAAAAGGGAATCAATGTGATTTAGACATTTTTCCATGGAAAATGATATTATATAATTTGTTTATATTGGAAAGCAAATGATAGCAATATGATGTGAATTTTTTTTTTTTATATGAAACTGGTTATAGAATGAAATAATCAACTATCTTTCGGTTGAATGAAATTTGATAAATTTTAATAAATTCGTGTTTGAAATATATATATATACACGTATTAAATTTTATATTTCGATCAATAGAATTGAGTAATCAAGTTATAAACTCAGATCGCGATAACATTTTTACCAATATGAATGAATTGTGTTACGTCGTAAGTACACATCTATTCCTAATAATTGTATATAAAACTGTAAAAAAATTTCATAAGTAACATTAAAAGATATATATAATAAAGTTACTAATTTCGACCAAACGAATGTTCATGTACGAGAAAATACAGAATCATGCAATTAAAGTTGCATGTATTTGTAAGATAATTAAAGATGGGAAAGAAAAAATTAAAATCAGATAAATAGTACTGGATATGTTATGAGGAAGAAGAGAAGAAAAAGATAATCGTTGTCAAACAAATACAATGACAAAGATTTCAAAGATTTCAATTCCATTTTTTTTTTTTTTTTAAATGAAACTATACTATACATTTTTATGTATCCAATATGTTATTATTTTTTTATTCTTTATTAAAAATCAAGCCACATAGATTGAAAATTTAACGATGTAGAAGATATTATAATTTAAATATCTTCTCTAAAATTCTTCAAAATATAAACCCATAATGCATAAAATTACCCTTCACGAAAAAATTTCACGTGGATATTATCTACAATAAAAATTTAATGCCACGTTAGGAAATGAAATGAAAATAAAATACGGGACGAGTATTCCTGCTAAAACAAATAAATCATCGTAATCTTTATTATTATCATCGCACAAAAGCAATTTGAAGAACATCCGGATAATTCACCCAAGATTTAATATCCACCGTTTCCGCTATTCGATCCGGGGGGACACGAATTTAATTAAAAATACGAATTAATCGAATTCCCAGTGAGCTCACAATTACGCGCCCCTTTCAAATTATAGCCGATCTCGACCGGTCAATCGACCTTTTAATATCCTAGAATCGTTCGAGAGGATCGAGGACGGAATTCACGCGTGCCCCAAATGAAATTTCGTCTCGCGTAGACGTAAATCATAAGATGTCGCGCGTTTCGGCCGTGATGGCGTTGATGCATTTTTTAATTAATGCGACAGATCGATGCCACGGGGCCATGGAGGTTTTAATTAGCAAGGGCCTCAATCCGCGGAAATTGCGGAAATAATATCTCTGATGGCGGCACGATTGTATTTTCCCTCCCCTCCCTTTATTTCCGAGATATTGAAAAAAGAGATCGATCTGATCGTTGATCATTTAATCGTTGTTTATGAAATGGACTGGAAAGGATCGTTGGAAGCAAAATTGATTCATAGATAAGTGTTTCAGGGATGGTTTATGAAACTGATTTTATTGACATCAAAGGCTTCGTATAAATATTGATTTTGCGTATATTTATGTTTATTTATAAAATGGAAAATTTAAATTGGAAAGGAAATGAAATAAATTAATCTAAATTTTGTGGTCCAATCGTATATTATAGCTGTATTTATATGTTATTTATTCATAAAAAATTTGATGGATTGTTTTTGAGAAAAGAAAACAAGTGTTATACAAAACAATATCCTTAAATAAACTCTAAGGAAAAAGAACGAACTGCATAAAAAATTCTATATAGTCACTATAAATTCTCAACAACTTTTAATTCGTAACTTTTCCAATCCAATGATCTTCCACCCCGGTTCACCGGTAACCTCAATTAACAGATCCTAAAAATACCTTTCTCACCGGCTTGAATTACACCCTGCAAAAATTCCACCAACCTTCTAGCCATCTTCTTCCTCGATTTCAAATTTCTCCCGCCACGCTTTCCTCCCCTCTCCCCTCGCGCTTGCGTATTTCCAAATAAATGTAGCCACCATTGCCGACCCATAAATTACTTCC
>NW_006263765.1:233544-233775 GCF_000469605.1 Apis dorsata | reverse complement strand
AAAAAAAAAAAAAAAAAAAAAAAAAAAAATAAGGAAATAATAAAAAGAAAAACAGCGAGTGAAAAGTGTCAGCGCTGAAGTAGAAGCCGGACTGGAAATTTCTGAAATATTTTTGGCGAGAAAATTTGGGGAATTCGCCGATCCGCAACGTGCCGCAAATTCTTCCACGAAATTTATGGATCCTCGACTAAGTCTCGGTTCGTAAGGGTCGAGAGAGATATAATTACGCGC
>NW_006263765.1:228248-233390 GCF_000469605.1 Apis dorsata | reverse complement strand
AGGAGTGCGAAGGGTTGAAGGAGGGGAGATCGCGCGGGGAAGGAGAGGGGAGGGGAGGTTTCACTCGTTAATAGCCGGGTGTCCAGGGGTGTTATGTTAGGCAGCGGTGAGAATAACGAGGCGTAAATCGATACGATACAAAGCCGGATAATGCGGCCGTTGTTTAACTTTTTCGAGATTGCTCGAGGCCGCAATTACTTCGATAATCGGCGGTTAATTGCCGGACAATTCATCCCCAGTCCCCCGTTTTTAATTCTCTGTTTATTAGCGGATATCCCCGCTGTATCGGCTGCGCGATTAAGGGCTGCCGACAAAGAATGCTCGGGATTAATTGGGGGATGAAAACTGTTTTGGCGCGTGGATCGCAGATTTTTATCGCGAGAAACCTGTTAATAATGGTGGTTAAGTAGGAAAGAAGTGAAAACGGTGTTACGGCGATTTGATGATAATTTTTAATCAATTTTCTCAAAGTGTTAATATAATTTTGTATTTGATCTGTTATTTTATTCATTGTGATTTTATTCATGAGCTTATGTACGATAATTTTATTACGATATAAACGTTTCAATAGTTTTAAAGTGGTAATTATCGAACGATCTTTGTAAATACAAGCTCATTCATTTAACATCAACGAATATCTGAACGATTAAAATAATCTGTATCTTTTATCTTCTATCGAGTGAATACAGTAATAATATAGGAGCGTACGTATAATCAGACGTGCAATTCCGATTCGAATAATTCAGAAGAAAAACCTGATTTTAAATCAAACGAAACGCAAATATACACAAGTATATAGAAGAGAGAAAGAGAAAGAAAAATAGAGGGAGAAAGAGAGAGAGAGAGAGAGAGCAATAATTACCGAAAAATATAAATTTGTCGATAAAATGTTTATCGAATAAAATTAATAGCAGGATCGTAATTGTTGCGCAAATGTAATAGCAGTGACATATTGGGACAGTGATTGGTCGCAGGGAATCTTTATGAGAATTTCATTTCGTAGATTAAAAAGAGGAAATGCCCGATACAGTTTTGTAATTTCCACGGACGAAAATAGGCGAAGTATTTGTAGTTTGACGCTGGCTGTTTGTTAAGCCGGCCGGGCCGGCGCTGTGTTCGATCACTTTTATTTCTGTTTGCCCGCGGCCAGTTATTTCGGAACTTGTTTCGCCGATACACGTATGTATGGACGTTTTCTCCTGCAATAAATATATCCGCGATGCTAGAATCTCGTTAATAAAGCGTCACCGACGAACATAAATCCCTCGAATTGTTCCAGTATTCATGGAAAGTGGTTTCGATACGCGCGCTTCGATATTAAAGTTAATTCGGCTAAAAAAAACTTTTCTCAGTGCGTATCAATTTTCCACCATACCTGGAGAAGAACAATCTTAGAGGAAACAAATTTTCAGCGTATCAATTTTAGAATTTCCTTTCTAAAAATCTCACTATCCATATTATTTACTGAATCAAATTTCTATTTCTATTCTTTTTCCCCCTTTTTTTCTTTTCAAGTCCATAAATTTATCTGGATTAATCGCAACAACTTTTTCTGGAATTCGCCTGGAGAATCCTTGTTTCGATATCTCGAAACCAAACAATTTAAAATGAAATTTGCAACTGAAAAGGAATCACGCGGCGAAAATTGTATATCCCTCGATTCGAAACAACATCGATACCCGTGAAGAAGAAAGAAACCGCGTCGAAAACAATCTCTCGAGGGCGAAAGCAAGCGGAACTCGATAGATACGTTGCTTAAAATCCTCGAGGGTGGCGTTCTTTGTTCTCTCGGTTGACGAATAACATAGGCACGTTGCGGAGAGTCGCGGGAGACACGAGAAGTCGCCCGAGGGTTGAAAGAGGGAGGTTGCAGCGAGAAAGATGACGGAATTCAGGGACAAGTTTCATCGTGGAGGGGGAGGGCAAACTACGGGCATCGTTCACCGGCAGGGACACGCGTGACAGAAAGGAGGTGTCGTCGAGAGAGGCAGGAATGTTCCTTGTTCCAGAGATGGAGAATGGGTCGAGGGTGCTGGAACGGGTTGAAAAGGGGCGGAAGAAAGGTATAGGGCCACGGGTGTAGGTTTACACTCGGCCCGTTAAAAGGTTCCCATTCGTCCGCTTTTATGGGAGGCCAACGAGACGAAATGGAATTGTACCTTCCCCCTTTCACCATCCTCCCTGGTTTGCCAAACAAGAGGATCCGGAGAAGATCCTTGGAAACATTTCTTCTGATCGGTTTTCGATCCTCTAATCGATTCGTCCAAGTGAAATCGTACGTTAGAATAGGAGGATAAAAATAATCTCTTCGCTTCTCCTTCGAGCCTTCTCTTTTCGAGGAAAAGAGATTTTTCATACTCACGAGATGAGATAGATTTCATTTATTAAATTGACGTAACGTAATGTAACGTTTGATTAAGCTTTTATATTTTACGCACGAGTGACGATACAATTTTTAACTTGTTGACATCCGATTTTTGAATAGTATAAAGAGACGAGACACTTTTCGAATTAATTTTCTATCGAGTGGAATTTTTTACTCAACTTGATTAATATATTCGCTTTGTTCCATTTTTATCATTAAACGAATTTTAGTAGTAGGAGATTATAACCGTCTTTGTATCTTTCATCTATTTACCATAGAAATTTCTTGGCAAATTATTTCCACGGCCCGCTTCCAACTTTCCCATCCAAAAGCCAAAAGCTGGAACCTTGAACGCGCTGCTAGTCAAAGAGGAACGAGAGTCATTTGTATGGAGATACAGAGATTTTCTAATCAGCTTTCCTCGTTCCTGTCGCTTTTACGTGTTCAAAATTCGGTAAAAATCATTATCGATAAAATTACACGTTGCCGCCGTTGATTTCGTTCAAACAGGTGGTATAGTTATTTTGAATATACGTACGTACAACTATATAAATAATTTTACAAGTATCATCAAAGTAATACGTTCAGACTGAGTGGTACAATCGGATATTCTTGAGTCAGTAGTATAGACAAATGTTCGTAGCAGTACGAGAATCCTTTTTTTCCATTCTCCTATCTTCTTTAACTTCCGTCTCTTTTATCCTATCATCCTCTTTATTTTAATATCTCGATCGTAAGGAGCAGAGAGAAGGAAAATATAATAAAAATTTGAAAACTCGACTGTAATTCTTTCGCGATAAGGAACAAAGAAACAAACTGTCCCCGATTGAGAGGAAGGAGCCCAGAAGCGCGATAAAATTTTCACTGTGTAAACGTAACGCATTATCCTCGGCCATCGTCCACGTTGCTTCGTTCGTAACCCGTTTCAGAAAACAAAAGAGATCTTCATCGAAGGAAATGGCCCCATAAACTGGAACGCGGCGCGCTTTGGAAAAATAAAATTTTGCAACTCTCTCGCGACGGAGCCGGGAAGAAATGGATTCAGATAAACTTATTCGCGCGGGTGGATTGCAGATTTTCGCATCGACGCTGGCGCTAAAAATTCCTCTGGCCAAAACAAGTTTGTCAAATCTTCACTTGAGCTTTTACGACCGTGGAGGTGGAGTTGGTTTTAATGTTAATCTCGAAAAATTCAATGTTAGCATTTCGATTCGAGGAACGAAACTTTTTCTATTCTCCTTTCTTTTCTCGGATACTGAAATCCTCGCCACCGGAAACCACGTGGAGAGGAGGAATGGCGGCGTTTAACAGCCTCCTCGAAATTTCAACTCGTAGACGTTAAAATTCGGGGATGAGGAGGCCATAATTTTAATCGAGGTGAAAGCTGTTTGGATTTTACGTTACGAGGAAGAGTAGAGAAACGGTTAGTAAATTGATAATAAAGTTCCATATCGCCCTGTCGTTTTTCGTTAATCTCATTCTCCAATTTCGTCTATATGTTTCATAATCCAACTTCATCAACTCATCTTTTACTCGGTCTCACACCTACTACGAGGAAAAAATACAATTTTTCGATACTCCATCCAGTGTTCTTATTTCACACGAGAGAGCAAGATCCACCGATGCCGCACGATTACCAATTCTTTCTCCTGTTATACATGCATTAGCGGCGACGACGACCCCTTTTCCACCGCATCCACCCGCCCCCTTTTCCACCAACCGATGTTCCGCAAGCGTGTTCTTCTTGTTTATTTTCCCTCAGCCACACCTCCATTACGTAGCCAGCGCTTTTTCGTGGCCGACCAGCCAGCACCAGCTTTTTCTTCCAGCGCTTCTGTTTTCCATCAGACATTGTCCGGGATGCTGTTCTCTCGGAGCTAATCAACTCTGACTGATAAGCCGGAATGACGTTTATTTTTATTTCCTTTTTTCTACGAATCAGCACCGACGTCCAGCACGTGGACCTCGAGATAAACCGCGAACGCTGTAACTCGTCGTTCCTCCTTTCTGCTTCTTTTGCTCACTTACTCGTGTATTTTCCATCGTTTTCTGAAACGAGTGAATTCGTTTTGCTCGTCCGTTTAATATTTCGTTCAAGTTGAAATACTCGAACGAGGTTTGTTACGATTTATCATCTATTCTTTTTGTTTACTCTTCCAGAGAAATTCCTGTCACGAAGACAAATAATCATAACTCTACATTTGATATAAGTTAACATCTTCGAACAGAGGTTTTTCCACGCGCGGATAATTCGTTCTGTTTATCGTATTTATCGGATTTTTTGAAGGAATTCGAGCAACTCGAGATCATATGAAAAAACAAATCACGAAAAATCCATAAATTTTAAATACACTTTGTTTCGTTCAACTGCAAGGTTTCTAAAAATCTTCGAGTCGCGTTTCTTTCCAAATCCTTTCCGCGTTCCCCGAGGATCCTCGTGGATTCCTGTTCCACGCTCGCATATCTCGTAAACTTATCACTGGGATCGTGATTCCAGGGGAGCAGAGCGTTGCCGTCTCTCTCCCCTTTGACTCGTTTCAGTCGAATTAATACGTTCGATGAGAGATTCCGGGCTCGCCGCCAAATACGGCGCCGTGGCACGATTTCAATTTGCCAGTCAACTCAAACAGGTTCCCCGAGGCGCAGCCACGATGCGTGCGCATACCGACGCGAACACCTGGAAACATCCCTGTCGCTGGATTTGTTTCATTATTCCTCCGGCTTTCTGTGGCGGGAGTCCACTTCCGGAAAAATGGAAAACTCTTCCATTTTTAACT
>NW_006263765.1:218902-228010 GCF_000469605.1 Apis dorsata | reverse complement strand
GTGCGGACAAATAACGAAAATTGTTTTCTTCTTCTTTTTTTTTTTTTTTTGGTTCGATTGATTCCTTTCTTTCTTTCTTTTAAACGTTCGTTATTATGGAGATTTATTGTTTCGATCGTGGAACAGTTGAATTAGAAACGCGACTTTACAAATAAGATTTAATCGATTTTCTAGAATCCATCTTCTAAAAATGAATTTATTTATATCTTGTATATTATAAATATTCTTTCATTTTATGATGGAATTTAATATCTTTAATCTAAAAATAATTTAATTTCGATTAACTTTCTACATTTATCCAAATAGAAGAATTAATATATACAATAAAAAAAAAGTACTTCATCTTTCAAACATTTCAATCCACTCTACTCGAATCTTAAATTCTATCGGAACAAAATTAAAAGAAACAAAATCAAGAAACCTATCGCGAACACTCCTTATAACAAACCTGTAATCTCTCCTCGAATCGCCGATACCTAAAATCAAAGCGTTCAAACTCCCGATCTTGACGCGGAGATGCATAGAGACGTGCAAAAAAAAAAAAAGAAGAAGAAGAACGCGAGTGCTTCGTTGGAAGAGATGAGATAAAACGACGTATATACATGAGAAGCGGTCGGTATCGTCTATCGGCTCCGCATTATCTCGGCCGACTCTCGCGCAAATGGCGCGAACATCCGCGAGGAGCCCTCCTAACTTATCGTCGTAGGAAGTGGTCCACCCATCCAGTCAACCCCTTTGCGCCCCTTCCCTCCCTCCACCTCGTTTTTCCTGCCGCTTCCTTTGTGAAACCCCCGCCTAAATACACTCCTCCTCGAAAGGAAGAAACCTATTTTTCTCCCCTCCTCTGCGAGAGGAAATAAAGGACGCTGGAATGAAGTTAATATTTCGTACGTGGAGATTTCTTTCTCACGTTTCTTTCTTTCTTTTTTTTTTTTTTTTTAGAGGAATCATTGTCGGATACAAATTTGCGATTCGTTTCGAAAGAGGATGGAGGATTCCTCCTGTAATCGTATCTGAAACGAAATCTCAAATGACGTTCGTAGCTTCGTAATTTCAAAGGAAGGAGGATCAGTTCAGAATCTGATCTACGCGAGTAAGGTTGGTCTTTTTTTTTTTTTTGGTAGAATTTCAATCCTGTTAGAATTTTTCAACTTATATATGCATTCGCGTAATAATTTTTTTTTTCGATTAAAATTATTCGAAAAGCAGAAGCTGCGATCGAACGAACGAAAGGTACCTTCGAAGAGGACGAATATGGAATATGGACAGAAGAAACATTTTCCATTTAATCATCCGATCGACTTCCTCCCCAGGCGATAGACGTCCACACAGGCGATAGAAATTCGCGTTTTCACGAGCAGCGTTCTTAATACCACCGCCATGTTTTATAGAGATCGTGCGAGTATATGGGAGCTGTAAGTTTCGCGCAGCTGCGCGGCTTCCAGCATCCGGCCCGACTACTCGTATTTCTCTAACTTCGTTACCGCAAAGAAGCTTGCCACGCTTCTTTCCCCCTCGTACAATATTTTCCAGATGCTTTTCCAACGCCCGAGGAAATCTCGGTTACCCGTGGTGATTCCACGTGTATCTTGGCGCAAGAACATCGACAAACACCGCCGTATAACGGGACGAATGATATTAAGACTTTCGTTTCATCCGATTAATCACCATTTTCCTCCATTTTCCCGCCCCCGCAAACTGACTTCTCCATCTTTCTTCCCCCTCCTTGGACGTGACTAATTCTGTTTCTCTCTTTTCTCTCTCTCTCCACGAGTCGCTATCTTCGTGGAGCCGAGATTAAACTTCGCGCCATTGCCGCGAATATTCTTTTTCTGAAATTTGTTTCCGCGTAGATTTCGTGGCGCTTTTGCTTTTGGCGCCTACGGTCTTTGTTTGTTCGAGGAAGGAATCGAGGGAGGGAGATCGCAACCTCTCTCTTCTTCGTCGCGAGTTTCTTCCTCGCATCGTCAGATTTTGCTCTCGAGTCGTGATGAGAGATTAGGGCCGATGTACTCGTCGCGATAGCGTTAATTATTATGATTAACACGTTGAATTTAAACGGGGGAGAAGTGGTTGAATTTCGGGGAGGAATTGAAAGGGTTTTTCTCTTCTCTGTGAATTTTGAGACGAAATTTGAAAAGAGTTCGAGTAAGTTTTTATATAGCGAACAGCGTTACGGATAAAGAATATTATGTAGGATAATTGGGATAATATGCGTGCCGATAAAATTAAAAAAATAAAGAAAAGAGTCTATTTAAAGTTTAAGTAGAGGGAAGTTTTTAGAGAATATTTCTTTTCTTTCTTTTTTTTTCCCCCTCTAAAATTTCAAAAAGAAATGGGAAGAGTAATTAAACAGAAGAGGGGTGATTAAATTAATAAGCGACGAGTAAAATGAATTTTTTCCTCTCTCTCTTTCTCTCTTTTAGCTAATGAACTCTAGTTACAGTCTCGCTATGATACGCACGATGTAAAAAAAACCGTTAACGATAAATGAAAAAAAATTTTTTTCCTCGTTCGAAATAATTAAATCTCTCCGAAGAGAAATTGTTTTGTAATACAGCACGTGTTCCGGGATAAATCGTTTTCAGATTATTATTTCTCAAAAATAGGATGAACGCGTTAATCTTCGACTGGAAAAGCATCATTTCGTTTCTATATCGCGTTTCTATAAACGTCGAATGCCTATTAAATCATGCATTCGTTCCACCATTTTTCGCACTTTTTATAATTTCACGAAAATTTTCACGAAATGGGGGAGGGGAGGTTCGAAAGAAAAATTGCTCGTCGAAGAAAAGGAGATCGGAATGGGCCTGTCCCTCTCGTGCATTTTTTAAGAATAAACTGATCAGAGAGGCCGGTTTAAGTAGTACATTAGCTTCCAGTGAAAATTTAATTCACTGTCGCTGAAGAGATCCACTTATCCTGTCTAGCAACCGAATACATAATCTTCCTACTCTCTCTCCTCTTCCTCGCCCTTTCCGACACTCATCTCTTTGCGTCTCTGTCCTTTATCCGCTTTCTCCGAGAGGAGAGTCTTGGAAAATCTTGGAAGCTTTCGAGTCTTTGAACCCAGTTATTTCGTCGAGTGCTTTTTCTTTCTTTCTTTTTCTACTCGTTAGATACACATTAGATACGAATTTGCAATGAGTAACAATAAGATTGTAATCCTTTTAATTCGAGATCGAATTCTCTCTGAATAAATCTTTTACAATTTCTCATTTTATTTTAAAATACATCGAATCGTAAATTCATGTATTCGAAAATTTCAGAGAATATTTATTATTAATTTTGTGACAATATATTTCCTATATATTTTAATTTTTATCGAGTCGAGCTTAGAGATATATGTGTTTCTGATGATGTAAAATTTAATTGAGAATTCGTCAATCTAATTTAAGATTATATTGCATTCAATTCTTGTGTATCTTTTTTCCCTAAAAGATAAATATTACGAACTTATCGGAGGATTCAGAGATTCGAGGATCCTAAAAGTTAAAGTCGATGATTACTCGATGAGAAGAGACACCGATGAATTTACTCGAGTTTCGCGTTATCGTTGGTTATTTTTGAAACGGCAAGTAACGCTAGCCAATCTAGAGGGATTTTCGAAACTTTACTGCTTCCCAAAGCTTTCCCAAATTTCACAGTAATGGCAAAGTTAGTGAATGGTTGTGTACAGGGGAACACGAAGAATCCGGCAACTAATTACTCGGAACGTTGAAACGAAGCGAACTACAGCAACGCCATATCCTTTCTTAAAATTACTAAACGTGTTTCGATTATATCTTTCGAAATTTTCTCTTCCATTTGTCTTCTATTCGTTGGCTTCGAAATTTTCTTCTCGATCACCTTTCGTTTGATCCACTTACCCCATCATCGTCTTTATATTCGTGTTTTTTCGTGTGGTTTACCTGTCTCCTGTCCGTTCTACTCGTCTGGCCATAAGTGGCCTGTTCTACTTGTTCGCATGTCACTAGGCTATACTATAGTATGCAGAGGTCGTTAGTTGTCCGAGAACCAGTTGCATGGTATCATTATTTGGTTGGATCGTATCTACAAGTCGAGATTTAAAAATTAAATGCACGTATGAAAAGGATTTTTGAATTTATAAAATTGTAGGAAACCGTACATGAGAAATGATAGACGAGACGTCGATTTATATCATTTATTTTTAAAGAAAAATGCAAACATTATTTCGAACGTATTCTGTCGTAATCTGTCAACGCGACGAATAGAATCATTACGAGAAGAATCATGGTGAGAGATGATCTTTCGCTGGTTGCTGAAAGATCAGAATGCGTAGATTCGCAACGAGTTTTATAACGGATGTTATAAAACTGCGTTATAAAAGAAATTCAAAGCACATTATATACTTCGCATGGGGATCTTAGTTTTTTTATTCGTTTAGAGAGCAGACTTAGCGGATACAATTGTGATGCGTTGATAGATTGAAGAGAAGATGTACGCTTGATTATTTCCTCATTATTAAAAAAAGATTATTTCAAATGTTATGCTAATTTTTCTTCATCGTTAAAAAATTAATAAAATAGTTCGACTATATTTATTTAAATTTATCCTCGAAGAAATAGATTGAAGTAGGAATATTTTACTTTCTACCGAATCGAAAATCGTTCGAAACGAATTTTCCCATGGCAGGGACGGAAATTCATGACACACACGGTATTCTCAAAACCATTTGGTAATCCGATTAAACCATTTCAGAAACGAATACCCGGTCGTATTCTCTTCCATTTCCCTCTCAGGACATATTCGTTCTCTCTCCCCCTTTCTTTTCTTTAATTCTTCCCTTTCATTTCCCTCCGCACACCTTCCATTTTTATTCTTGCGTCCTCTTCTTCTTTCCACCTCTCCTTCTTCGAATAACTTTTCCACGCCCGACTTTACCTTCTTTTGCACAATATACGAAATATCATTCCACAATTCCCCTCCCCCTTTCTCGTCTTTTGTCGCCGTTTCTTTCGATCGACCGTGTACACAGAGTTTCGAGCAGCCTATTTCCGGCCTCCTGTTTCCAAGACTATTCCCAACCCAACCGGAAACTCGATGCGTCCCTACAAATAGTCGTCAGCGAGGCGAGACTTCGGGGGTTTAGCATCCAAATGGCGGCAATTTGCAGCAGGTGATAAAGGTGATAAAGGTGACACAGTGGTTGCAAGCTTGCTAGCAGCCACCTAACGCCAGCCACCCACTGTTACACCCTCCTCTCTATCTCTTTCTCTCTCCCTTCCCCTCGCCTTCTCTCAGCCCCCTCCAGGACCGCCTGGCGAGGTACTAAGCTTCTAAATAGCTACCCCTTGGTCTGGTTCGCCGAAGAAAATGGCTGGCTAGAGCGGACGCCGTGATGAAGTAATTTTCCACCGAGACAGTGTTGATTTATATTGAAATGCCTTGCAACTTTGCGATACGGAAGATGGGGATGGAGGTAAACGAGTTTTGGGGAGGGGAGGGGAGTGGCGAGATTTGCGGATCTCTTGATGACAATTATTTTGTATTAACGCGTTTTTCTCGCGAATTATTATTAAAGTCGGGGGGAGGGGTTAGTTTGAATGTAATTTTTGGAAACTAAAATCTGGGAATATTTTTTTAATTTCGAGAACAATTTTTGGTATGGATTTATGTAAGCTTGATCATCTTCTCTTTCTCTCTCGAAATAGATTCGTTTCTCGTTCGTATTGCAATTTACTCTTATTAAGAGTTAAACTATTTTGTTGAAGTTTTCTTATTCGACGATGTAAAACAATTTATTAATTTTAGAGACATTTAAATAGTGTCAATTATTATTTTGTATCCTCTTTATTTCTATTTCGTTCAAAAATTGAGTTGGAGAGAGATGTTGAAAAATGTCGATCATTGTATTTATACAGAAGAGGAAGATTATTTTAAAGAAGATAAAAGTCAAAATTAATAAAATTTTCAAATATTTTAAGCGCTTTTCGAGTGTGCCAGGTAAAACAAGATTCGATGTTTATTTGCTGGATGAAATAATTGTTGAATCATTTTTCAAACCGATCATCAATTACCAGCACTTGTCATTTCCATTCTTTTCTAACGCCTTTAAAAGATTTATCGCGCAATTTTATGACATAAGAAGCGAAGAAACATCGATCGTGAGAGTCGAAGAAAAATTACCTGTATGAAGTCAAAACTGTATAAACCGAAACTTGCCCAACGATGTAAGGGATTAGAAAGAGCATTCAAGTCGTTGAAAAAGGGAAGGTGTTGGAGAACAGTATGGCGGCAAACGAAGCGAGAACGAAGGAACTTGTATCGGAAAACAATCGAAACGTTCACAGTTGCGACGCATGTCAATTACAACGTATTATATTTCTCGAGTTTGTCGAGAATTTTCTTTCTTATCCCCCTCGTCTTTCCGCGATGGCGTACAAATTTAATATCCGTGGATGTTGGCCGTGGATTAATTAGAAGCCAGAAGCTTAATGCTCGTGCTAATTTTCTCTTTAACTGATAATCAAACCCCTCGAATCGATAATTTAAATCGTGGTTGTTCCTTTTTATTCTTCTTTATATTTTATAATAGGAAAATATTAATCAATGTTACAAATACATTAATAAATTATATTTTACGTAACGTTGTATTTACGAAATGAAACAAATCGATTTTTAAATTTCAATATTTTTATAAAATTTCTTCAGAATTTGGATTTTAAGATTTTAAGATGCAACTTACATTTGGAACAGTAGTTAGACGGATAGTCGAATGCCTGTCTGCGGCCAACGTTAATAATACCGCGTCCTAATTTAAATTCCTTTGGTCGGTAAAGGGTGTTGATTAATCGCGTCGCGTTGGATCTTCGAGTCACCAATCTTGCGAATCAATTCAAGAACTTGCTGTCTCGCAATTGACCAAGATTAGCTAATCTAGACGATCTGATCCATTCACTTTAAAACGTTTTGGTTTGATTTGGTCGAGGATTACAAAATTTTTTAAAATTATTTCTATTCGTGTTCGTTTTGATTTTTTTTTCTTTTTTTTTTTTAATTAACAGACAACGACATCGTTCAGTTCGAAGTAAAAAGATGAAATATCGAACGTGTTAATTGTCCCGTTATTAATTGCAAGAATCTCTTGTAGAATTATGTTTTCCTTCCCTGTTTTACTCGACGAAGAAATTCAATGTTGTCAGAGCCGATTACTCCCTTTACCGAAAATAAGCTTGTGGCGTTTGTCTAACGGTTAGCTAAGTATCATAAACACAAACAAGGCCAAGTTAACGATCATCGAGATTTTCACAAGGAAATGAACACTTTGTGAACGCGCCTCTCGGATTTTCGCCCGGGTAGAAGGGTAAATTCAACGTCTCTTTTGCATTTTTCAGTCAAAGTCGGCTATATTCGTATCCGAAGTTTACTTTTAACGGAATTTACATTTAATTACCATAAATAATTCCCAGCAAATTGAAGCAGTTGATGCATCCGGGAATATTCCATGGTTAAAACGAAACTTTCTAGATTTCATCGTTCAAGTTTCATATTCGTTGAAATAATAATTAATTTCATCGTACAGACGATTATTCCTTAAAGTCTGCTTCTCTTTCAAAAGTCGAGCGAAAACGAATATAAACGATGATTCCTTTCGTTTTTTCTCCCTTCTTTTTCTTTTTTTTTTTTTTTTTCCTTTCCTTTTTTCGAACCATCTTTGAAAAATCAATCTAGGAGACGGAAAGGAATTTTTATCATCGAAGGGATGATTATCGATCGATTCGTGCCAAATTCACCGAGCCAGCTTTCATAATTTCGCGGATTTTGTCCAGCCATGTTAATTAACGATCCAAAAATTCCATCGCGCGAAAAACTATGGCTTATTGCGGCGATCAGAGTGAACGATAAATCGATAAATTCGAATTGTCGTTGGATTATTATTCGCACGAACATAACCTCTTTGTCGAAATGAACGTGGCGATTGCAATCTTTGAGCTCTCACTCATTCTCGCGATCCTCCTCTTTTCAAATTTTCTTCTCTTTCCGCTCGACTTCTTTCTTCTCTTTCTGCGACTCGTAAATATAGTTTTGCTCAAAATCTGAGAATATCAATTTATTAATTATCGAGGAAGAGTTTGAACTTTGTCTTGAATTCTTTTTTCTTCAATGTGATACGATTTATTCGTAAACCGTTAGAAATAGAAAGGAGATGTCTGTGGATTAATATTGGTATATAGAAACTTGTTAAAATTTGAATGTTTTATAATAATATTCTTTAATAATCGAGGATCATTAATGATGCGTTTTCAATTTCATTTTTTACGCGAATAAATTACGAATTCCTCTTAAAAGAAAAAAAAAAAATCACATGCTCATATATCCACGGTTGCTTGAATCCATCAAAAGATCCTTCTCCCTTCCTTCTGTTTTCTCTCGATCGCTCGCAAACGCTCCACGGTTAATATCGAATGATTAAGAAACATGAACGATAATCCGTAGCACAGTCTCGTCAAATTCTGCCCTCGCTTTATATTGTAAATAGAAGGGCGGACGGCCGTGTTTGCGCCGTCAAATATTGATCGATCCCGATACGAAAGTGATTGGCGCGAGCATGATCGATGAGATATGTATTTCGCGCTTCCGCCCATTGGATTTCGCTTGTTCCGATACAACGCGTATCCCTCTCCCCTCCCCCCTCCTCCCCCCACCTCCTGAAATTTCGAAATTTCATCCGCGGGATGGGAAAGTTTTTTTTTCGGCCAACGTCCCTTCGAGCCGCATCGATTCTCATTTGTCATCGTTTATTAGAGAGTGGCCTCGGCCCAGTGCTCCCTTAATTAATTAACTGCAAACGCCGAACTGAACATTATTTTTTTCTCTCTCTCTCTCTCTCTTTCTGCGTGGAGCTCTTTCTTTCGCGCTTTGGGCCAGGTATAATGTAAAAGCTTAAATTTTTCTCTTTCTCTCTCTCTCTTTGCACGCGAAGCTCTTTCTTTCGCGACAGGACCAGACATTGGGCCAGATATAATGTAAAAGCTTAAATTTTTCTCTTTCTCTCTCTCTCTGCACGCGGAGCTCTTTCTTTCGCGACAGGACCAGACATTGGGCCAGGTATAATGTAAAAGCTTAAATTTTTCTCTCTCTTTC
>NW_006263765.1:218504-218815 GCF_000469605.1 Apis dorsata | reverse complement strand
TTTCTCTCTTTCTCTCTCTTTCTCTCTTTCTCTCTCTTTCTCTCTTTCTCTCTCTTTCTCTCTCTTTCTCTCTCTTTCTCTCTCTTTCTCTCTTTCTCTCTCTTTCTCTTTCTCTCTTTTTCTCTTTCTCTCTTTTTCTTTCTCTCTTTTTCTCTCTCTTTCTCTCTTTCTCTCTTTCTCTCTCTTTCTCTTTCTCTCTTTTTCTCTTTCTCTCTTTTTCTTTCTCTCTTTTTCTCTCTCTTTCTCTCTTTCTCTCTTTCTCTCTCTCTTTCTCTTTCTCTTTCTCTTTTTTCTCTCTCTTTCTCTCTTTT
>NW_006263765.1:207973-218370 GCF_000469605.1 Apis dorsata | reverse complement strand
TTTTTCTCTCTCTTTCTCTCTTTCTCTCTCTCTTTCTCTCTTTCTTTTTCTCTCTCTTTCTCTTTCTCTCTTTCTCTTTTTCTCTTTCTCTTTTTCTCTCTCTTTTTCTGTCTTTCTCTGTCTTTACACGCGGAACTTTTTTGCAACAGGGTCAGGCAATGGGCCAGATAAAAGCTTAAACTTAATTCGTGGGAAAGCAAAAGTGGTCTGGATCTGGGATTTTCATTTCGATAAATTAATCATCCTTCATTGAGATTTACCTTTAAAAAATAATACTAACCTAAATCTAATACTGAATTCGTGATTCAATGTGTTCTGCGTTGGTAAGTTTGTTTCCGTTTATTTTACTTATTTCCTTGTTGATCGGATATGGCAAGATTTCGATCGATTTAATTTTAGGGAATAAAAGGAAAGATTCAACTGGAATCACGGAATAGAAACACGATTTATCGGTTGAATATATTTTAAATAACGACATTTAGTTTCTTAAAGTACCATTGAAACTCGTTTTTTTGGAAATTGCAATGAATTAATCCATAAAGGGAAAGAAGAAATGAGAAGAAATTATGCAAGATCCGAATCCCTCTATCTTTTTGTTTCTCCTTTGATACAATATTGAGCAAGTGTTTGGCGTTTTGTTTCCATCCTTGGAAACGTTAAACAGATTCCAATTCCAGATAGCGTACATCTCGAACATTTGTCTTAAAGGGAAGGGATTTGCCCGACGGTCTGGACAGTCGAATTGGCAGACCAGTTGGATCGTGGTTCTCTTTCTCCCTAGATAATCAAAGACACGCGCCACAGAGGGACACGTCAAAACCACAGAAGTTTCCAGAGGGGTGGGGAATGGGTTGGGAAGAGGAGGAAAGAGGAGGTCAGTTCCGCCTTAAGCGTTCATACGGTGAAATAACGTGGAAGCTGATTACCCTAACAACAGCCCTGTAACTCGCTAACCAACTCTGGGGGACGCGTGGTATTTTCGATAATTTGATCGTGATTGCGCAAATTATTACGGGTTTGAGAATTGCCCAAAATTTTTATTCATCGATCTTAAAATTCAGTCTCCGTTTCTCTATTTGCATTGCACTATTTCTAATTGCACACAAAATTATTTGTGTAGAAGTTTTCGTACAAGAAGAATATTAGGTTGTTAAAATAATCGATCTCACGAGTGATTAAACGTATCGTTGAATGATATTTCTTATGTATCAATTTAAAGCTCGAATGATATTTTATCAATTGTCTTATTGAAAGCAAATTAAATATATCGAAACAATAAAGTTTTTTAAATGCTGGTTTAAAATTCAACATAACCTGTTGAAAAAGTTGTTGTTATCATTAAAAGAGAAAGATAATTGCCATCGATGGAAGAAACATTTCTCATTGGTATAAAAAAATTATAAACGAAGGAATCATTACTAACAATCGATCGAATTAATCAAATCGATTAATTGTAGTAATTTTAACCTTACTTTTCGATGGACAAGATAATAATATTTCGATCGATTAATGTTTCAATAAAAATACAAATATATAAATTCTTATATTAAAAGTATAAATATATTTCATCTGCAGCAATCTAATATTTGTTTTTAATTAGTTATATTAATTTCTATTCTAAATAATTCGAATCCAGAAATACAAATATTTCATTGGCTGAATTGAATCAATATTAATAATGGAAGAGGGATGTTTCACAGATAACAGAGATAATGCACTCGGTTGATGAGCGAAGGTGAAATGGTAAAGGCTCTTACGTTTGCGACAGGAAATGGACACGATTAAAAATTTACAGTTAAAACCCTGCGTGTCACGCGGGCACAGTGGAACGCACACCTAGGAATCCGAGAAATGCATTTAAGTAAAACTTTCACGAGAGTTTTTCGAGCACTTCCGAAGGAATTCCTCGTCGCTTTTATCCGGATTCCTTGGTCATCTTTCCTTTTTTTCCCCTCCCCTCTCATTTCTCTTTTTTAGTAGCTCGTGTTTCTTTTCCTTCAGAATTTTTGGGGTTTTAATAAGATCAAGTTTTCCATTTAATGAGAACACCGTGGAAATGCTAATGTAGTGCGTTGTGCAGGATAGATTTAGTGATTCCACTTCGATGGAGCGTAGCGTTAATTCGAAAATTAATTTAAAAAATTTAATGACGTTTGATTGAAAAAAAAAAATTGAAAAAAAAAATAAAATTGTAACAGGGAATTAAAATATTGAAACTTTATGATATGGTAACTTTATAGTAATTTAATAATAGTTTTATAAAAGGTTCAATTAATCATAATTAAAATGATCTTTTCGCTTAAATTTTCATTGGATAGCGAAAGGGTTTAATTGTTATTCGTAAGGAGTTGAAGCAGAGGTTAAGTAATCTAACGGAGGAGACGATAGATCGAAGCGAAATCCCTATTGGCGGGTCGTTTAATTTGCAATATTTTCATTGCATAATAATCGATGTAAACGAACTTGCTACTTTTCAAATATGCAAGAGAAATATTATGTTATCTAGATGGTGTGAAAACAGAGATATTGTATGAACGAAAATTCACCGAGTTGTTATTTTTGTAGATATTTCAGAGGGTTAATATCATCCATTTCCAAACAATTATAAACGTCAATTAATTTAATCTTTTCTTGAAATGCTTTCCTTGTAAATTTTATCTGATTCGTTAGTTTCCATCTCATTGAATTCGGATTTTATCTTAAACTGTGTTATAAATAGTAATTGTAAGTAATAGGATAATATATTTTTAGAAAGAATCGAAGTGTTACACTATTTAATCGTTAATTACGAAACAGACTATAATATAATAATTCCAAATTGTTTTTATAAATATTTAATATAATAATAAAAATCTATAAAATCCACGAAGAAAGGTATAAAATATTCAAATCGAAGATAAAGTAGATTTTTATTATATTTATAAAAATTTGTAATTTGCATAAATCTATTATTACTAATATACAATTAGTAAAAGTTTAATTTCTTAGATATATAAATACACTCTTTTATCAAAGATATTAAACTTTACTATATCATTCTCGATTACCAATTTATATATAATAACAACTAAATCTCTGTATAATATAAAATTATTATAAAATCAAAGAGACAAGTATTATTTATATATTCGTGCCCCAAGCAAGCCTGCAGAGCGTAAATAAATTTTGAAACTCGTCACGCACGTCCTATTTTTCGTTCATCGAATTTTATAATAAAGTCATAACACGTTAAAATTGTCTATTGCATGGAGAAGCTTTTCGAAAAACGAGAGAGTTTTTTCTCTCTCTCTCTCTCTCTCTCTCTCTCATCGCGTGTTTTTGAACGTGACACACCAAAGAGCAGAGGGGGGGAGGTGCAATGACATATAATAGCATCGTCGATTGTTCTTTGTGTCGAACGAAGTTCGTCGAACGCGAAAGGGGTGGATGCAAAGGGTCGACGACAGGCTCCTGTCCTTTTTGGCTTGTAGCCAGTCTAGGTATTTGGATGCAAATTCAATCGAGCCCCGATGAATTTTGCAATACGATCTTGCAGGAGGACAGATGGCATCATTAATTCACGAAAGATTCGTTAATGGGCTGTTTATCTTCTCAATTTTTATTCAAGTTTTATTGACCTTGCGAATTTCATCTCTTATCTATTTATTTATTCGAAAAGTTGTAACCTTTTAGAATAGGAAGGAGCAAGGTTTCTACGTTTCATGCAAATAAGACTTGATTAAATAAGATTTTTATTCAAATTAAATTGTCATTTTGAGATATTACTTTAATGATTATAATTTGCATAAAGTAAGAGTTCTTTAAACGATTTATAAATGATAATTATTTCGTTATCGTTAGAAGTTAAGTTAAATTATCGTAGCCACGTAGAAATAAGATAATGATAAAGTTGTTCGGGAATATGGCCTTCGAATAAATTCGAGGAAAATCGACGAAACTGTCTGTTTTCCCTGCTTTTTGTCGAGAAACGCGATTTATTGGATCTCTCCATTGAAAAGAAGTTGCTGCCGACCATTTTCTGTGTTACGATTTCTTAATGGATAATTAAGTTCGAGACGAGAAGTGTCTCGTTTTTGATCGTCGAGCGTCCATCCAGATTCAGATTTTAAAGTGAAACATCTTTGTCGAGAGGATTGGACGAGTGTTTCAATTTAATTAATTATTTGCTTAAAAACTTGAGCGTAACTTGTGATTGATATGCTGGTAATTTATAATTTAATGTTTTATACAATTTTTTAAACGATTTTCTTTGCGTGAAAGAAATTAATAACAAGCAAAAAAAAAAAAAAAAAAAAAAAAAAAGAAAAAGTTTAAAATGTGCACTGGGATGAATTATACAAATATTATAAGGCACACGGCAACATAATTAACTGAATCAACGTTAACTTGCCGTCGCAATTTTTCTTCGAAAAATTCTGAAGTGTTTGCACATTTCACAAGGGAGCGACAGTATTTGCCGAGAACGTTTCATGTTCTTGATGCACTATTTGTATATTTCCTTCGCATCGCCAGAAATATCTGCCAGTCGTGGAAATCGTGTACACTTGGACAATTCTGCTCGAATCGACAAACTTTTCAGATATTTTCATAACAACCTCGCAAATATCATAAAATTCTATCCAAATGGTGATCGAATAATCGAGGAGATTAAAATTTTCGCGATATAATAAATAAATATGCGTGTTGTTTCGACGTATTAAATTTCCATCTATTAAATTTTTTCTCTCGATAGCCGATATTATATTCTCGTATCGATACGCTTATACGTATAAAAAGGTTGGAATTTTGGTAAACATTTGGATTTGTCATCGTGGAAGATAAAGTTTATTTATTCGGAATTATTTACTATCGGCGAGCCACAAAAATCGGATCGAATGCTTATTTTACAAAATAATCCTTTCCTTTATGAATTATTCGTTTGAATTTAATCATACCTTGAGAACTTTTTAAGTAAGAATTTTAATTTTTTATTTTTAAAACGATTTAATTTTATTTATATCTTTTTAATGAAAATATCCTGCCTGTTTTTTATTAATACAAATTTTATACAATACAAGGTTTATTAAATTATCGTGTTTGACATTTCATAAAAAGAATCCCATACAAATAAATATTAATGAGAATTCTAATATCGATAAGTTCAAATATCGAATAATTTTTTGTAAACTCACAAATTTAATTTTCAAAGGTAAAATATTTCTTAAACGAAATAAATTTTATTCCGAGAGAATTCTATTTCTTTATAAAATGTTCTTCTTTCTCTATTTCGCATCTATCACGATTTGGATCAAGGTTAATATTTCGTCGTTGAGGATCCTGCGAATTCGTCTTAATAGCTTCCGGTACGGTCGTTCGAAGTAAACGAACAGATTTACGTGAATGCGATTCTCATCGATTTAATGCACCTCTTTAAGAACGTGGAATCATTCGGAGATAGGAAGGCAGCAGGAAGCCTGCAGTAATGTGCAGGCAGATAAATTCATTCGTAGCCGATGAAAGCTCGCTTCATTTTGATCTTCATATTTGAGCAGAAAGCATCCCTTCTGTTAGTTCATGGGAACGCGGTTATCTGTACAAGTCATAAGTTCCAATTCGAGCAGTTGATAACATGGCTCTTTGTTGTTTGCAGTTCTTCGATTAGTACTGTATAAGCTTGGCAATTAAAATCCTCATGCGAGTGTAGATATTTTAATAATATCGAATTTGATTTATATAAAATTTTAACAATAGAAATGTAATATGTGTGAAAAAAATATAAAAATATTATAAAACAACAAATATAAATAATAAATAATTAATAAATAATAAATAATAAAATTTAATAAATTAAATTAGTATTTAATTATAAATTAAGTGAAATGTAATATTAGTAACCAAAATTTTAAATTTGGAATAAATAATCTTATAAGAATATGCAATAATTGTTAAATTAAAGATTTTTTATCCATTTTACAAAATTTAATAATTATTTATATTCAATTTATATATTTTCAAACAATAATTTAATAATATACGATACAATTTAAAATTAAAAATTCGCGCATTAAAATTGAAGTCAAATAACCTAACTGCTTATCGCCAAGAGCATCCGCTTATAAAAAATACTCATATACATATTTCGTATATCGATATGGATTTTCAAATAAAAATTCTTTTAAATAAAAACAAATTTTATGAATAGTTTGAATGTAAAGTTATGTTTGACTTTTAAATCGGTATAAGAGGGGGAATACACTTATATAAATATTGTTTTGATTCGAGCGGTCGTTCATTAAAGTTAGTCGTAGTTCGCGCGTCGTACTGATCGTACCATTCGAGCATCGTATTTGTCGTATATCGATATAGATTTTCAATTAAAAATTCTTTTAAATAAAAACAAATTTTGTGAGCAGTTTAAATAAAAAGTTATATTTAACTTTTAAATCGATATAAGAGGGGGAATAGACTCGTATAAATATTGTTTTGACTCGAGCGGTCATTCGTTGAAGTTAGTCGTAGTTCGCGCGTCGTGCTGATCATAACGTTCGTGCCTCATGTTTTACAGATTTTGCGTCTTAATTTAAGAGTCGTGATGTGCTTGTAACACGTTTTTCGCGTTTGTACGTCGTATTCTAACGTAGTAATGAATTATTCGACCAGCGAAGTGACATTTTACATCACGGTTTATTCTCACAGTTGTTCGCGTTGCATATGGTGACGTTGCATTTTGTGCTTTGCTGCCAAGCTATTGATAAATTATGAGGTTGGTGCCACGCTCGTGTTGTATTACAAGAAGCTGATAAATAATTTTTGGCGTTGCCTGGTCCTGTGACGAGTCTGACTTTCCAGTATAAGGTAGGAACATTGTAAAATCTTTGACAATTTTTATGTATTTTTCGTTTATTGAAACTTGAGTCAGTTTTTGAGAAATAAAAATTAGATAATTGACGTAATATATCGCGAAAAATATGTTATACCGTATAGGTTATTTCATTGGTTATTCCATTTCGTATGCATCGATCTGCATGTATCATCAAAATTTGATCTCGAAATCATATCTGAACGAAATTCTAATATTCGATCATTAATTCTCTAAATTACCAATCCAATGGACGATAAATACTAATACTAACTAATTATTCGTTACAATTATAATACCGATTAAATAAGAATTTAGCCATAGACCGTGATTTATAACCAAATTTCCAAATTGAAATCGTTCCCTAATCGCATTCATTTCCAAACATCGATCCTATTAATTTCGTTTCGTTTCGTTATCCATACGATATCACGTATCCAATAATCGAATATCGCGATATCTTTCATACGTAAGATGCCTCGTTTCCGACTTGGCGTGCTTTCGCGTGAAGGTAGTCGTCCATCGTTCGGAACGAAATCACACGGTTCAATTTCACGGGTCAGAGGGCGCCACGCACGTGAAATTCTCCGCCGCACGATATATATCGATTCTCGCGCCACTCGAACGACAAGATACTGCCACGGAAAAATGCACCGGAAAGAAATATCGATAATTGCTCGTGGGGAACCGATCGACATCCATCGATGAAACAGTCACAGTTCCATTTGTTCGAACGGTGTGTGCTCGAAGTCCGGTTGTGTTTGGTCGGAAGCTAATAATCCGAGAAATAATACCGATCGATCGAAAAATGATGGAAGATTAATTAAAAATCTTCGGTTTCCGTTTCTTTGTCGCCCAATTTCGAATCGATTCCACATTGTTGGGGATTTAATTGTCAAATTATTTGAGAGAAAATGAATGTCTATAGACTTGTTTTTGAGGTTAAGAGAAGTGAATTTATTTGATAAGTAAATTTATGACGTAATTGATTTATAATTGGATATTTAAAGAAAGTTTTAAAAGTGCAGGTTTTTTTTTCTATTATGCTTAATTTTTATTTTATTTTTATTCCGGATCGAAATATTTATGAAACATGACTTCATTATTTTGAAATATCAATGCTGTACTGTTTTTTTTAAAATAGAATGCAAGAACGATGGTTTCTCTTTATCGTGAATGACTATGTTGAAAAATATTTCGTTCCTTCGCCGGTTGACAAATCGAACTTCTATCATCGCCATGGACAATGTACTTCCCTGTCACTTTTCTCGCGTATATAGAAAAAATGCAACATGTGCATTTTCTACATTTTTTTTTTTTTTGAAAAACCGGAACGCCGTGATATTCAAACTCGAAATGGTAGATTCGTATAAATGAATAGGAGAAAAATATTCCGTGGAAAAAGAAGGTGTAAAAAACTCCATTCATCCCGTGAATTAAATAGTTGCACCCACTATTCGTCCACTACTTTTTTGCTTTTCAACACAAAATCTCATTCATACCAGAATGCTTTACATCCTAATTACTCCAAGTCGCTATTGTTCTCTAAACAATCGTTTCTTCGTCGTTATTAATTTTAACCTGATAACGAGTCAATCCCTTTTTTTCCTCGGAATACAAAAAAATATAATTTTTCTAATTAAAGAATAAGACATATTTGAACATTTAGATATCGTTATTTCCTCAATTTTCTCTTTTATCTTTTACTCTTTGGCTTGGAGTTCTATAAAAAAAAACTTTTTTCTTTTCTATTCCATTTGTTTTCTATTCTATTCCACGACATCTACACATCCGTGTTTTCCAGAGCAAATTCTTCGATTAAAAGCAAAGCGGAAAGCTTTTGATCAAAACACAATCGTATCTCAAATAAATAATTCAGAGATCAGAGATCAATTCTAGAAAAAAAATTGAATCTCTGCCCTTCCCTCCCAATAAATAAATAAATAAATAAATAAGAAAATAAAAAACTTATAAAAGATTAAGTGATCCCAGATTCTAGCACGAAATCGACCATCGAGCATAACGACCACCACTTCTAAGATCTTGCAGAAACGCGTGGCTTGGATGCGCGTCACGTATCTCGAAACACGCGATCAAGTGTCGGGGGCGACAATTTGTTTGATTTATCGGCGACCTCGACACTCGGTGAACCGTGCTCGGTGAACAGCAATCCCGGCAATCGATATCGGCGTTTCGAGTTAAAGAGAATAGTCGTTCCTCGGGCACAATCGATCCCTACCATCGTTCGAGTCGAAAAGAAGTTTCTTTTTACCAAAGGTTCGCAATTTTCCATCCAGGTCTCGGATATTTTCCAACTCACGTGGAATCACGGGGTTCCAGGAATATTCTATCTGTCGTAGATTCGTACTCGCGAAGTTCACGATCGACGAATCGATACAGAAAACCGGTTTTGCACGATGTTTTTCTCCTTCTTTCCCTCTTTCTCCTCTCTTATTCTTTTTTTCTCTCCTCCTTTTCTTTTCTTTTCATCGATTCGACGATTCGTAGCTCAACGAAATCGATTTCCAATCTCTTTCTCCATCGTTTCATTTTTCTCTTCGGTGTTTTGGCTCGGTGGAAGGCGCGATTTCGACTCGATTCGATTCGACGAGAACAGGATTGTTGTGTCGCGACTATTCGACCCCCCGTCTCTTTCGCTGATTGCCGTGTAATTTATTTTTTTGATTTTCACGAAAACGTGCGAGGTGGAGGGACGATGTTGAATTGTAAAAAGGTTTTAAGTCGAAATTAACGATACGCGTGTAGTGAATAATTGTAATTTGTACTTACAAAAGCGAAAGAGACGATAAAAGAGGGAGTTGAACGGTAGGAAGAGTAGATCTGTTATTTGTGTTTAACGAAAATTTAAATTTATAGAATGATAAAGTATTGGAAGAAAAATGAATGTTGTGATATTTAAAGTCTTTGATTCAATTTTAAATTCATTTTTAAAAATTTAAATTTTCGTTTTAAATTTCTATAATATATTCCTAACTAAAAGATTATATGGTTGAAGGAATTTGAAATATCATAGGATTCGTCTTGGATATATATATATATATAATTTCATATATAATTTCATTGCGAACTTCATCTTAAAATTTTGAATACATCTCCACATGGAGATGGAGTTTCCATAATAAGATATCTTTCTCGAAAATGGAGTAACTTCTATTTAAGAATAATCCAACAGATAATTCCTTGAAAAGATTAAAATAGGATATTCTGATTATTTTAATACGTAATTTTCATTTTCGAGGGTGTTAATAATTTTAAAAAGGAGACGAAAGAAAATAGAAATTAAACGATTAATAAAAAATAAAAAAAAAAAACGATTCCACTTATATTTATATTTATTTAACAGGCTCTCTCGCATGCATCCTCCCTCCCATTGTTTCGATACAATTTTTCAATTTTCGAAAAAATTTTTTTCCCACAAATTAAACGGGGAAAGAGAACAGAGCAAAATAGAAATTTAAATCGATAATAACGAATGATTAACGATTGAATTAATGTAAGTAAAATGAACAATCAATCCGATAAGCTCTCCCAAAAATTA
>NW_006263765.1:206822-207892 GCF_000469605.1 Apis dorsata | reverse complement strand
TATATATATATATATAAAACTACCTACTGATCACTCTGTGCGAAATTCACCCGATCCCTCCATATGCTCGAGTTTTTCCATTCGCATGGCACATATTCCACATATTGCCCGTGTCCCTCTTCATCTACATCCGATTATAAATTGAAACGAGAAACATCGCGTGTATAAATTAAATCGTCCGTTTCGGGGATTGTTATGACGATGAAAGAATCGATTCGAAAATACCGATCTCCAAGTTGCGTTTACAACGGGGAGCTAAATATCGTGGAAAGAAAAAGAAGAATAAAAAAAAAAGGAGGAAAAATTGAATTGGCCATTCAATACTGCACGGGGGGGGGAATAAATAAGTCCCCGATACTGCTTTTGTAGCTGAGAAAATCGATAAACTTGTGAATTATTCTATAGAAAAAGAGAGAGAGAGAGAGAGAGAGAGAGAAGCGGTTGGAATCGTGATATTGGGGATAAAAAATGGTTTGGATATTTTATAAAACGACCGATGATTTCTACAATTTATTCTCGTAACAAATGACCGACGTTCGTGGACCGAATTGCGTGTGTATGTATATATCTTTTTTTTATCCATAGGTAAATTGCAATCACGGTCGAGTAATTCTGTTTTTTCGCCATTAAAAACGAATTTGTAGTTTGTTTTATCATTCCTTCGTCCTTTTCTTTTTTCTTCTTCTTCTTCTTCTTGTTCTTTTTTGGAACGCGTACGCGAATACTTGTACGATTAAAATATCGAGAATTCTTCTCGGCCAATCAAAGGGTAATTTCACTCTTTCGATCCCCTTTTCATCGAGGGGGAGTAATCTCGACGGGAGCACAGCACACACGGTTTGGCGCGTCATTAGCATAATTAGCGGCTGAGTAATTTCTACTTAACACTCATTTCGCCGGAATTCCACACCGTCGAGAGTCCGACTTTCATTCCGTTGTCAAACATTGTCCGAACGAGGGTTAATTACCTCCTTTGTTTCAGGATATATCGCTTTAAGTGGGATCGTGTTCGCTCTCCCCCAGAGGGAAATCGTGTTTTAATTAAGCGACTCGAAAAAAATGAATTTTTT
>NW_006263765.1:203729-206752 GCF_000469605.1 Apis dorsata | reverse complement strand
TTTTTTTTTTTTTTTTTTTTTTAGAGTTGATCCATTGCAACGGATATAATTTTAATTACCCTATTAAGTAAACAGTTCTCTCCCCTCTCTTCCCATATTTTTTTTACATCATCTAGAAATTAATAAGAGATTCAATACATGTTGAAAAGATATTCTCCTGAGGAAAAAAAAGTCACAATTTTCGTCCAATTTTCCTTTTCTTCGCCTTTCGAAATTCCTCCTTTTTAAAAATATACCAATCACGATATTTCTATCGACGCGTTGTTAATCAACACGTCGTCGTACCGTTCCATCCATGAGAAATTCGAATTAGTCTTCGACATAGAGATAGAGAGAGAGAGAGAGAGATCCGTCTCTCTATAACCGGATTTTTCAATCCGCCGTTTCGAATCAATCAGCTGTTATCGCGATAGGAATTGTGACGCGACGAGTGAATCCCTGGCAGGCAATTGCGAAGGAGGAACGATATCGGCATCGCGTATAAAGCCAAACTATATCAGACACAGGGAGAGGGGGAGGAGAAGAGGGAGCGAAGGATTTATGCGCGTATAGAATTGCAGTTGAGCGTCTGGCAACGGTGATTTAGTTTGGCATCGCGATTTGGGATTTACAGAGCTGGCCGAGATACCCCATTTTCCAAATTGACCTTGAAATTCAGAGCTTTGACACACGAATGATCGACGCAAGCGACGTTCGTGTCGCGCGCGAATTAATGCGCCGGTTAAATTCGAATATTGATCGATAGAAGAATTTTTGCGGATAAATCGATATGGTCGGTCGAGACGAAACCGCTAATTCCATTCCGTTCCCGATTTCGAAGGTAGGTAACCGCGGGCTACTTGGAATTTTAGCCGTTTCGCAGCGGCAACGAATTTCTCCAACGACTGGAATTCCGTAATTTTGCACCCTCGTGGAACTCGTGGAAACTCCCGTGGCGGCGCGCACGCCCGCCTCAAAGGTTTCTCAAAAATTACCATAAATTCTCCACTCGTGGAAAGAGCACCTATTTTCCGATTGAACTTTAATTTTCCTCGAAATCCATTTAAATTAAACTAAACGTGAAGGGGAGGGGAAGGGAGAAAGGGGTTTTTTTCACTTTGAACAGCGGTATTATTTCGTATTCTTTGCGAGAGACATTAATTAAAACGTCTAGTTGCGAAGCTGTGGAAAAAATTAAATCTAATCGGTAGTTTAACGGGGTTTAATAATAGTTGAGATCTTGTTAAAAATTAGGCAAAATTTGAATAGTTAAAAAAAAGGAAGGATTATGGAATGAACTATCATTGGAATTTTTTAAAATTATTTATCGTATATTTTTAATTATTTACTGTCTTTCTATTCGCTAGGATTTCTCCGTTCGCATTCTGTTCGATTATGGCAAACTCGAGGGGATGATAAACGCGATGGATAAAAGACGAGTAAAAGTGGAAGGATCAGATTAATTAAGGACATATTTGGCAATATTTTTACGCGAATATATAGTTCTGTTTTAACGTCCCCGAGGAAATTTCGTTCCCTGGTATTGCAACTAGTCACAGGGTTTAAGTGACACAGATATAGGTTTGCGTTTGGTGATGACACGTTATTTACATAGAGATAGCAAGGAAGTTCCCGTGTTCCGTATCACTGCCCATGATTCAGATGGAATTTAATTGGTCAACTGAGAAATCAACCCCATTCTGAAATAGCCCACCCTTCTTTAATCTAATCCTTATCCCTCTCTTCTAAAATCGATTAATCCTTATTCAGAAGAAATCTTACGGGCCAAAAGATCGTGAATAAATAATTATATTCTTTAAAATTCTTCTAACAAATATAATACAACGCGTACACATTAGAAAAGCGAGTTAGAAAGTTGATTTGTCGATAGCATGGAGCGTGCAAAAGGATATAACGCTCTAATTGAAAAACAGGGGTTGAAGGATAATTTCTCTTTTCGAAAACAACTCGGTCTCCCTCCTCCTCTCTACACCGGTTCCCCTCTAACCGGTGGCTGTCGAGGAAGTATTTGCAGGCGACTGTACAGAAACCCAATTTAGTCTGTGGTCGACTAATCCTATCCTACTACATACCATCAGTCGATAGCTCGAACCTTCTCTCGCCCTTCCTCCCTTGTCTCACCCTTCTTCTTCTTCTTCTCTTTCTTCTTCTTCTTCTTCTTTTTCTTCCCCTGTTTCCTTCTCTCTGTTTCACCCTGATTGTGAGCAGTCTGTTTCGACGATTCCGTCGAAATCGTTCGATGCTTCAGGGGCTATCGTTTTTCAGATAGACAGGATTCTTCTTTTGTACGTTGTTCAACTTCTCCCTCTTTTTTCTTCTTTCCACTCGGATGTCGGATACTTTTCCTCGAGATCGACTTCCTTTAATTTTAATTAAAAATTTAATTGTTTTATTTTTTCTATTATTAATCTCTCTCTTCCTCGGATATCTGTCCTTTTGATTTGAAACGAAATTTTTCCAAATTCAAGGAGAAATTTAATTTCGTGTTATCAAATTACTCGCTGTTCGCGATTCTTTTCATCGTCGTTAACAATACACAGGCGTACAAATACGTGGAATATACGAGAAACGTATCGTCATCGTTGGAATAAATTCGATACAGGATCGGCTAACAGCGTCCAGGCCACGGTTTACACACGATGATGCGACATAGTTGGGCGCAACCCTCGTGAATAGTTTCTCAAACAATTTCGTCTAGCATTTTGCTAGATAGAAGAGATTCTACGAGAATCGCCTCCATCCTCTCTCGTCCTGGCTTTGTCTCGAGCGGCTTTTAAAAAAGGAAAGAAGAACGATAAGGTCTCTTTTTGGTTGTTTAACGATGGCCAGGAATGAACTCTCGGTGAATTTATGCGTTTATACATTGAATAAAAGCTCCAAGTGCTTTCTCGTTGCCGCGCCGAAATGCGCAACTGTGTGTCTGCCCTGACTCTCCTCTCCTTTGATTTATAGATATTCTTTGGAAGTTCTTTGAAATATGAACGTGTAAATCTTGTTGAAAGGAGAATTCCTTAAATTCCTCT
>NW_006263765.1:198676-203433 GCF_000469605.1 Apis dorsata | reverse complement strand
GGAATTTCTCTTTTTTCTTTTTTTTTTTTTTTTTTATACTTTTTCTTATCGTTGAACAATTGTCAGATTGTCGATAAAAGTTAAAAAAGATAGAAGAAAAGGTCTTGCGCGAAATATTTATTGTAACAAATTTGTAAAATTTCTTTTATTATCGTTGTACGATATTTGATATTTTCAAAGTTTTGTCGGTTTCATCGTATCCTCCTTCTTCCAAGACGAATAAGTTAAACTAGGCCCGTTAAATATCGTGCAATTTGTGAAATTGGCAGATGAAAAAAATTTATATTGGAAAATAAGCGAAATTACCAATTGATTTCCGGATTCCGTAAACGAAAAGAAGAATTACAATTACAATTCCTGAGCGACAATTTCTCTGCGAAACTCGAGCGACTCTCGTTTCCACCAAGTTTACACGCGGAAATCCATTGCAAATCGATTAACTTATCACAGACGTCCCGGTCCCTTAACCAATTGCCTTCAATTATTCACCCGGTCAAACTGTAACTAACTAACTCGTCAACGGTTTGCACGTTATGCACCACCTCGAATCGATCTGGCTGCATGGTGTAATCGATGAAGCTGATTAGCCGGCCGGTTAATAGTTAATCGAATAAATCGATCAAGTAATATTGTTGACCGATTTGTCCTCATAACCTGTGGTTACCTTCCAACCCGTAATTGCTTGATCGCGCATTACGCGCAAAATCAATCGATCACCTCTCTGCCCACCTCTTCCGACCGATGTTTGTCGATCGTTGGAAAAATTTGACGGAGAAATTAATTAAAGTTTCATTTGTTTGTTATAGGTGCTCTTCTTCGCAAGACGATTAAGAATTTTTCTCGAGGAGTTTCTTCGATTTCTCTTCAATTTTTCGATCGAATTTTCCCTTGGTTAGCTTGGTTATTTTATGAAAGAGAAAATAGAAATAGAAAATGTATTTAGCAAAATGGAATATGTTAAAAAATCCGACCGATATTTGTCGATCGTTGGAAAAATTTGACGGAGAAATTAATTAAAATTTCATTTGTTTGTTATAGGTGCTCTTCTTCGCAAGACGATTAGAATTTTTCTCGAGTAGTTTCTTCGATTTCTCTTCAATTTTTCGATCGAATTTTCCCTTGGTTAGCTTGGTTACTTTATGAAAGAGAAAATAGAAAATGTATTTAGCAAAATGGAATATGTTAAAAAATCCGACCGATGTTTGTCGGTCGTTGGAAAAATTTGACGGAGAAATTAATTAAAGTTTCATTTGTTTGTTATAGGTGCTCTTCTTCGCAAGACTATTAAGAATTTTTCTCGAGTAGTTTCTTCGATTTCTCGTCAATTTTTCGATCGAATTTTCCCTTGGTTAGCTTGGTTACTTTATGAAAGAGAAAATAGAAAATGTATTTAGCAAAATGGAATATGTTAAAAAATTTGCAAGAGAGATTGCGAGAGAAACGCAGGGGAGAGGGTGAATTTGAGGTGGGTAGAAGAGGTAGGCGCCTTAAAAAACATGAAGCAAGGAGATTCGTGATTACAAATGCAAGCCATCGACTGAAGAAATTTGTTTTTCTTTACACCGGAGCATCCCGGCCTCGAGATAGAGCCCCAATTTATTGCGTTCCGAGAATGGTAGGTCTCCAGAGCTTGTGAACAGAGTGCAGATTTGTTTTCACGTTACCTACTTCCCAGAGATTTGTACGAGGTTTACGATCTCTGACTTTTTTACAAGTCTGTGTTTTCAATTTCATCACGGAAAAAGATGACGTTAGAGATTCCAATTACTATCCTTTTCCAAATTTATCCATTTTCACTTCCATAAAATTCGAAATAAATAAATATCCAAGTTCCTTTTTTAATATTTCCAACACTTTGATGTTCCATAAAGAAATTCCATTGGAAAAAATGTTCGTCTTCCAGAATTCTCATTGCTTGCTTCCAATTTCGCCTCTCCGATTTTTATCATACCCCAAAACTCGGCTCGGTGAGAAACTTTATCCTTCCAAATTCCGCTATTTCCATCAACTATCCGGTTGCCAAAATCTGACGCGAGTCCGTGCCATCCCCGTCATCTAATCCATTTACATTGTCGGCGAAATAGGTTCAAAACTTATCACATTCTATCTTCGCGAATCATTTCACGGCATTGTACCCCGCTCCATCTCCAAGTCAAATAACCTTCCCACCATACCTCGAAACCTCGCCATTTCCCGCTGTCTCCTCTCGTGGCGCGGATACCCGCCATCCATTTTTCAGATGGTCGGGGACGCGTGAACCGTAAGCCGTCGTCCCTCGAATCAACCACCTCTCGAGGACTCTCCCCCCTGTCGCTCTTTCCTTTTTTCCCTTCCCTCCCTCCCTCGATCGTTTCCAAGTTTCGACGCAACAATGCCCTTTGAATTCTCGCGAAGGCGAAGCCGTAATCTAAAGTTCGAAGCCTCGATTAACGAGGAGACGAAGAAGGGAAAGAGATCCGCCGACAATGAGGAAGAGAACGGTAAAAGGGATGGAGGGAGAGAAGAGAAGGGAAGTTCGAAAGGAGATCTGCGAAATATTATATATATATATAATAATATTTCCATTGCCTCGAAGAATTGGGGAGAGGAGGGAATAAACCTGGAAAGTTGTATGCACCCTTCGATCCCATCCTGTTGCCATTCTCGCTCTCCCCTTTCTCGAGTGTTGAACCCTCTCTCTCGATGCAACCCATTATCTATCGTCGTTATTATCGTTATTATCCCTGCTAAGCGGAGGCCCGTCCTCGAGAGACCCTTCCCTCCCCTGGATTCCCGGGAATCCGGCAGGAATTTATCGAGGGCCAGGATACCGAACGGAGGGAAGAGGGGTGGGAGAAAAAGGAGAAGTACGAAATAACGGTGCGCGACCTTATTTCGTCGAGGTATTTGCATGGCTCTGCTAGGTATTTCCGCCCGGTTGGTGGATGGAACGCGTGGCCGTGTTCGAGTGGAGGGGGAAGGGCGGTGGAAAAGATTGCGTTCCAGGTACGTACGGTCACACCGTATCCTATCCTCCTCCTTCCCCTCTCTCCGTTGCTTATCGTGTTGCAGGCCTATACCAGGAATTATCTTTCGACGCGATGTGTTCGAGTTTTTTTTTTCCAAAGTCGCCGCTTTTAAATTATACGGCGAGAAAGGGAGGAGGCCGCCATTCTCCGCGTTACGGTTTTATCGCTGTTCGTGGAAACGTGGGAATTATACGCGTTCACGTTGTGCACCAGTTGTTGCGTGATAATGGTAAACTGGAGAAATGGACTTTTTCTCTGAAATTTCTTCACGTTGTTGGATTTTGCGTATAATTGATATCGATGTGATTTTGTAATATTATTCGTTCTTATAAAATTGGAAATTTTTCTAGATAAAGAAAGAGGATATGGTGGAAAGAATTATAATACGTGGCTTAACGCAAAGATGGCACTGCGTGTATATAATAGCAGCGGAAACTTTTCGAGGAGTTGCACTGTTCGTGGAGTATCGAGGCAAAGATTTATAAAAACGATAACTCTTTCAAGGGGGGGAGTAATTCCCTTAAAAGAGTGGAAACGGCCGAGAGGAAAATGGAATATTTGATAAATCAAACTCGCGAGAGTTAGGAGGTTAGAGAGGGAAGAAACTGGCCCTAAAAGATTCAAAAACAGGCGCATGCCTGGTTCGACGTGAACCGTATTTTCCATCCTGGTGGTAAAAATATCACTACAGCGAATCCGTGGGAAACGGCGGAAACCGGGGGCCGGAGCACAATCGAGTCGAGAAATTACAGGAAGATTTATAGGACGCGTCGAGGCATAGAAATCCTTTCCCCGTGTCTACCGGCCGTTCGTACGTTTCGAAAAACTGTGCGCGCTCTCGTTGAACGAAGGGAGAAATAATTTTCTGTCGTTTCTTCCTTCTGTCCGTCATAACTTCGAAATCGTTTCCAACGATTCAATTTACGACAGAAATATTTCGTTTATACCGGAACGAGATAATTCTAGGGGTAGCAACAAGTTGTCACGCGTGCGAGCCAATTTTTTCCACGTTGAAGAAAATTACAACTGCGGGATTGTATTAAAAAATATTTCGAATATTTAACTTGCGAACGAATTGAAAACTTACTTAATTAATCGAATAATCTCGTCGCTTTTTTTGGAATACAAGCCAGAGGAATATTCTTTATCTCAATATTCTCCATTCTTTTTTCTTCCAGCTTTATTATTACGTCGAACGTTGAATTTGCAAAATTGAAAAAGCAAATATAAAAAAAAGGAACGTCGTGCTTATCCCGATATTCCCTTTGATACGATCCCATTCGATGAAACGAATGCACGCATACGAAACAAACTGGTAAAAGAAAAGCCGGGCGAACACTTTCTCCGATCGACCAACCCTTTTCAAACTACACCGCGTTGCATTTCCTCTCTGTGCAACCAATGTCCACGCCTCGTAAATATCCGGTTTCCCGCGAGTCCCGCCATAATCCGACGACGTTCGGTTTCATTGCAGCCGCGATAATAATTATCCGCGGCCGAAAATGGGGAACGCTCGCCCCTACTTCGAAACAACGTTTCCAACTAGTTGATACGGAGATTGGGTTCCTGGGGCCCCGCGAAACACGCCGCGCCAAGGGGGCAAGGTCCTGGCAGAAATTATCCGCCATTTCGAACCCTTGGATTACCCTTATCGCGCGACCCAAATTCAACCCCGACCGGATTACCTCCTCCCGCGTGGCAACATTCCGGAGAAATGCTAACCTGAAACATCCTGGTGGGTGGTTATGG
>NW_006263765.1:193964-198341 GCF_000469605.1 Apis dorsata | reverse complement strand
CACGCGAGAGGGTTGGATGGAACGAGCCGATGCGAGAAATGGGGTTGTGTGTGGACGGGTACACGGGGTGTGCGGTTTGGAGCGGTTGGAGTTTGAAGCTCTGGGCTGAGTCACGCGATTTTGGATAGGAGAGGAAGGGGGAGAGGGGGTTTCGTTCGTTTCTTCGAAGAGCGGTAAGGGGGTAAGTTGCTTTACTTGGGATCTTGGACGAGGGAGATTGGAAGCACATTATGGTGTTTTTTTCCTTTGCAGTGGGCAAGTTAGCGAACTGAACGATTATTATTAAACGATTGAGACGAGGAAGGTAAAATCTTTCCTTTCCATTCGTTGTATAAAATAAAAAAAAGAAGGGGAGAAATTGTTGTTGGAGAATTATTCGACGCGAGGAATTAAAGTTGGAACACCGTGTATAGACGAGAATATGGTGTAAGTGAGAATGTACACAGTGGCAGGGGGAGGGGGGTTGAACGCGCAAACGCGGCAGACGGAAGCACTCGTACGCACTCGTAAGCGAGGCGGAGGGGAAACGGAAATAGAGGCATATGCAAACGTGTGCCGTCAACGAGGGTATTGTCGCAGGCCCCGTTGGCATTATTGGATTAAATACACTCGAGCATCCGATCGTGGAGACAAACGAGCGGCCGCAACGAAACTTGTCATTCGTAATTGGCCCGATGAGCAGGGATCATTTCCGGCCCGGTTGTTGTAATTCGATCCAAGCCAATTGATCGACTTTTATCTGGCCGCGTGTTGGAATTATCGGGTCCGGTTTTCGTACATGGATCGTCGAAGTTACGCATCGCGTCGAGGAAATTCGAAGATTCGAATGTTGAGCAGGTATGAATAATTGGAAAGAAAAATTCTTTTTCTCCATTCGAAATTATCGTTGCTTAAATTTACGGACTTTTAGGCGAATAAACGAATAATCTTTGGAAACGAGAAATGTTTACTCAACATTTTTGTCTTTCTCTACGAAGAATATATCTCTGTGTATCATCGAGTAAGGAGATTAAATTTAATTTGCTGGTGAAATTTATATATTAATTGAAACGATTGATATTATTCGTCGTTATTAACAAGGTATGGTGGTTCTATATCAGGTTTAAAGATCCTGAAATTAGATTGTTATCGATTAAAAGAAGGAATATATATATATATAAGCGAAGTAATTGGATATTATTCAGTTTATTAATGCGTGTGTGAATTTCATATTAGACTGTATACACTGTATGTGTACATATATGCACTTACATATGCGATTAAGTAGTATATATACAGGCATGCGTCAGACATACATATTCGCGCTAAGCTCAATTCGTGCATCGGGTTTACACAGTAAGTTCACCGTACGATGAACATGTGATGAATACTATCTACGCTTCCTGTTGAAACATCATCATCGAGATCTCATCGTTATTTCATGTTGACACTTCGAAATCGAGTGAAAAAAAAAAAAAAAAGAAAACGTTAATTTTAATCATAGATTTTATCAAAATTACATTTTGCGAACAATATATTCTATTGTCTTTTCGTTCATTTGCCGAAATATTTGCGTTAAATTCCCGCGATTCGAAATACACACAAATTGACAATTCTGACAATTTCGTAAAATTTACATAAATTATATAATTTACAAGTTCTACAAGCCGAAATATGGAGGTTGTCGATTACGTAATGTTACTCGTTAATCTCAGAATACAAAATTCTATAATATCCCGATAGATTCATTAATTTCCTTTTGTCAAATTTCGAAGCTCGTCAAAACAAAATATCACAAAATTGTGATCGAAATTTCAACAATCCTCTATCTTTCAATAATTCCCCTTCCTCTCTCTCAAAAGATAAATAATCAATTTTTCGATAATTTCATTAATTTCCACTCATTCCTAAACTCCACCCCCTCAAAAAAAAATAATACAATCTCTCTCTCTCTCTCCTCGACATCTCCATCAACCCTTTCCCATTTTCCTTCGAAAATTCCAACTGCAAACATCTTCTCCCCACAAAAAATACTCTCTCGCAATACTTTCACCCCATTCCCTAATTCCACCAACCATTATTTCCTTTAATCGCCTGCGAACGTTTCTACTGCAAAAATTCCAGTCGTCCAAAATACATATCTCGACCACTGAATAAAACACACGGGTCATGTTCAATCCCTTTCCCCCCCCATCCTCTTATTACAATATTTCGAGGCAGGCGCGCGCGTCTCGAGCAAAGGGGTGGGAGGAGGGGGTTGGAACGTCGTCGTGTTGCGCGCACGATGCGCAAATATACATGCACGCGAGGGAGCACGGGGTCGCGCTTGTACATAAACACGCGTTGAATACGTAAACTCGTCCCCAAACAGCTGTGCGTGTCTCAAGCGTGGGCGGCGAGATCGCGCGCGGCCCCTGTTTCCGTTACTGGAAATGGATGCACGCGCGTGCAAACGAGGGAATTGGCCGTTGGTCCAATCGGCATTATTGGATTAAATACACTCTCTCTCTAATGCGGGCGGACGTCTAAATGGAACTGCGATCGTTGCCTGTGGTCACGCGATGCCTCGATGCCCGTTCGAATTCGTGCAACCCCCGTCGATACTCGAGAAAACTTTTTTTACGCCATTTCCCCTCTTGCTTCCTTTCTAATACAGCTCGGCCTGTTGGGAGGGAAGGAAGATCCACACACTCGGCTTCCTTTGTGTTCCCATAGTTTCTCAGAATTTTCGAGAAGTAGATATATATATCGGTATCGGTATATTTTTATCTGTCGGATTATTTGTCTTTCGCTCCGTTTATGAGAGGATCTTATACGGTTCGTCTTTGTTACTTGTAATTATTCCGAGAATAGGATTCTTGTGCACAATTTTCCGATGGAATGTTCGGGAAAAGGGAGGGAAAAGAGAGAAAAAAATCGCCTCGAAAAAGGACTACGCCGCGGCCGAGCGTACACGTGTCAAAGGCAGCACAGATTTTTTCGAGGCGAATTTTCGCGGCGCGCACGGATCGTATCCTCGTATTTCCCGCAATACCGTCAGTCCATCCGGTAAAACAAGTCGTCTCCCCTTTCGTTCCATCCGTCGTTTCATTGTCCGTTGTCTGCCCCCCTCCCTCTCTCCCTCCTCCTGGCAAAATGAATACGTTTACTACGTAGACGGGCGTGCAACGTAGGTAATAACAAAGACGCGTGACCGTCCCCCGTAACGAATACGATTTTCGAGCGGGCGATGCTTTGCCCTGATGGCTTATTCGAGTGTACAGAATCCAATAACGTTAACGGGGCCCAATAGCCCGGCCAACAATTCCCATGTCGGGGACGCNTACGTGCCCGTACGTTTCGAAAACCCCCGTTCGTTCTCGATTCGTGCCGCGTCCCGCCCCGGTGTTTAACAGTGCTCTCACGAGCAGTGACTATTCATACACGGGGTGCGTTATGTTTTTCTATATACTTGGGTATACGGCAGAGTGGCAGAGACTCCCAGTTACAAAACTGTATAACTGTATAACCGAAAAAAAAAAAAAAGGATCCAAGGTATGGACTCTCTCTCGGGTACGTGAATTCGATCATCGAGGCGTTCTGGTGTTTTTCTAGTTTTTGGTGTGAGGGATGGAGAGAGAGAGAAACACGAGAACGGGAGAAACGGGTGGAATAACAATTTTTTTTTTACTCGAGGGAGATTTTTGGCTCGATATTTTTGTCGTTAAAGGTGTCGAGGGGATGACGAGTATTATTCGGTGATCGTTACCGCTCGTTACGGTTTATTGTACCTCCCGAGGAAAAATTTATTCTCCTTGGAAAATATGCATACGTATATGATGGGAATTTTAGGAAATATGATATTTCGTGGATTGAAAAAAAGAAAAAAGAAAAAATCAACGTTCGTTCGATCTTCCTTCTAAAACAAATATCTTTTGTCAAAGTTCCATCGCGACATTTATATAAATTCTAAAATCGAGAAGTCGATTGAAGAAGAAAATTAATCGACATTACACTCGGATTTATCCATCGCGACGGGAATCGATATCCCGGCAGCGATTAATTCGCGGATAATAATTCCGTGGCGGCCCCCTCTTCTCCGTCCAACGATCGGTTGCGTGTACTTAATCCGATAAACATTGCGCGACGCGTGCACGCAACGACAAAAGCGTCAGTTGCACGGGGCAACCCGCTTGCAAATTCGTCCCGCGTATTCGTTCGAGCGGTGGTTGAAATTTTCGGCCGAAATCCTCCCTCCTCTGCCCCCTCCCCTCTAATTACACGGAAACGAATTCGAGGCCCGCAAAGGTTGTTCCACGTTGTTGCCCCCCCGAAATCTCCCCTGAAATCCCTCCCTCTCCCCCTCCGAATGAATTTAATGTAATTCCAACACCGGGAAACCGACTCGCGCGCGTTCAA
>NW_006263765.1:181936-193727 GCF_000469605.1 Apis dorsata | reverse complement strand
GGGGGGGGGGGGAGGGAGTCTTTGTCAGTCCTGCTCGTTTGCGCGAATTACCGGAATCTCGTAATTGCTCGTTCGCGGCACGCCGACCTAGCTCATCTAATTTCATCTGTTTTACCGCGATTATTCATCGATCCTGATCGCGTGCGATCGGATTGCAAAGGAAACGCAGGGGATGAAGGGGTGGTTTTTTTGATGGAGGAGAATCGGTGGATTTCTCAATTCCACGGATTTATTTATAATTGGTGGTGTGATTCTTTGGCTTCGCGAGGATATTTTTATTTCCTTGTTTTTGTGAGAGATGTTTTTCAAGTTTTTCTTCTCTTCTTCTTTCGATTCGAAATTTGTTCGAGTATCAAAATTTGGGATATACTAGAGCGTTATTAATTAATTTCTTGGAATAGTAGGTTGATCGAAAAAGTAATCATTCAACGGAACGTTGTTGTATTTCCATTGTTATTTCGTAATGGATCTCGAACATTCTTAGGATTAAGAGATCCAATAATCCATTCAAGGAGTATTATTGCCGTTTCTGGCTGGCAGAAGTGTGCCTCGGCGATGAATTTAGCAACGTTGAAGCTCGAGCGTGCCTCGCCTTCAACTTGTCACAGTGTTTGAGTTATCATGACAACCAGGGTCGCGTGACTATTTGCGGATGACAAACCCCATTTCAACAAGAAACGTTTGTCGTATATACACGATCGGTTACTAGAGTACATTTAATCCAATAATCCCAACGGGAACGACGATGATTCTCCAGGTGACGTGCATCTTAACACGATCTTGCCTTCGTTCTGCGCCTAGTTCAACGTGTAATTCAACGATGCATTCGAATATTTAAAATTATCCTAATCCCTGTTTGACGAAGAAGAAAAATAATATCGAGAGATCGTTTAAATTCCAAGAGATAGTTTTACTTTATCTCTTCTTTGGGAAGATATGTTTCAAGACTTTTCCAATTTTATCGTCCCTTTTACATTTCGTTAATAAATTATTTAATTGTTGGAAACTCGAGTTGGATTTATATACTGATTACAATCCGTGATCTATCAATTTTTTAGATAAATCGTTTTCACTTAATTGAAACGCAAAATATATTTTTAATTAGATTAAAGAGAGAATATACTTTGCGAGTAGAAGACGGATTTTTAAATTCGAAAGATCAGAGTGTTCAGACGATTAAAACTTCCTCCATACAAGTGGACTTTGTTTCAACTCACACTGATCATTCCACGAAGAAACGAAACCATACATACGCACGCTTTTCGAAACCACGAGAAATCGGTGACGCAAAAACTCGTGCTCGTTAAAAATCCATCTCGCTTCTGATTACCGAGAAAGATATAGATTCCTCAGCTCGAACGTCTCGATATTAAATTCGATCACAACAATGGTGATTCCTCGTCGTGGAAATTTTTATATCGACGTTTGAAAGCTAGCCGCCGATCGGTGACCGACCAATTAACGCCTTCTGTCCTTTTGCGGAAATCGATCGACCAGAAGTGGAGAGATCCAGGAATTTATTTAGGAATTATTCGAGCTCTGTTCGAGATGTTGATGATGGAATTTTTAAATTATTCGAAGTGCTACGCTATATTTTCTCAAGGATTAGCTAAACTCTTCTCAGTGCGCGTTATTCTCGTGTTCATCCCTCGAGCTCTTTTAAAAATTATTTCTACAGGAAATGATTAACAAACAATCGTCTGATATAAATAATAAAAAAATGAAGTTTCTTTTCCACTGATAAATCTCAAAGTTCTCGAAGTCGTATGAATTAGTGAATTCGAGTATTCGCAACTTGACTAGTCGCAAGCCATCGACAATTGTGCCAATTTTTTCGTTTCTTCCGGTTCGTGTTAATAAAACGTGGGTAAATACACGAAGATGAAGAGGGAAGATGGATAAGGAAAAGGGAGAGAGATGAACGCGTGGAGAATGTTAATTAACCGACGTCGAGACGGTCGAGGGGCTGTAACCCTTTTACGGGCTGTTCTCGATCGTCCCGTGAAACAGACTGTCGTGCACAATCCTTAACCGGCTCCGTTTACGTTCTCGATTCGTCCGCTTATCTTAATTGTCCGTGGCAAATTTGCCCCGTGCACGGACAGGATTTTCTTCCGGTTTATTATCTCGTTTTGCGCCCAGCTGTTTCCGGTCGAGTTGCTCTTTGGAGAGAGATCGTTTGGAGAGCGAGTTGTTCTCGTCTTCCCAAAGGGAAGATGGCGATCGTCGCTGATTACCTTCGTTTCTCTCATTTTCCTTGGAATTTCGTTATAAATTGATTCGTTTACGAAATGTGATTTTAATCTTTTTTTTCTTCTTTTCTCTTTGGAATTGATAATTGTTAGATGTATCGTATCTCTCATTTCTCTCAACCTTCGTTTCTCTCATTTTCCTTGGAATTTCGTTATAAATTGATTCGTTTACGAAATGTGATTTTAATCTTTTTTTTCTTCTTTTCTCTTTGGAATTGATAATTGTTAGATGTATCGTATCTCTCATTTCTCTCAACCTTCGTTTCTCTCATTTTCCTTGGAATTTCGGTATAAATTGATTCGTTTACGAAAGGAGCATGTGATTTTAATCTTTTTTTTTTTTCTTTTCTTTTTGGAATTGATAATTGTTAGATGTATCGTATCTCTCATTTCTCTCAACCTTCGTTTCTCTCATTTTCCTTGGAATTTCGGTATAAATTGATTCGTTTACGAAAGGAGCATGTGATTTTAATCTTTTTTTTTTTTCTTTTCTTTTTGGAATTGATAATTGTTAGATGTATCGTATCTCTCATTTCTCTCAACCTTCGTTTCTCTCATTTTCCTTGGAATTTCGTTATAAATTGATTCGTTTATGAAAGGAGCATGTGATTTTAATCTTTTTTTTTTTTTTCTTTTTGAAATTGATAATTGTTAGATATATCGTGCACCTGTTTTGGAAAGATTCTCTCTTTGAGAGAGATATAGAAAAGTGATATTCGTCGTTGCAATTGTAATATGTAATAGGTTTTTTAACGATGGAGTTGTTTCCACGCATTGTTTGTTAATTTTTCTTTTTTTTTTTTTTTTAGTAAAACTAGTAATCAAAGGTCAACGTTATTCGGATTTATTTTATTCAGCTTTTAAAATCTTTCGATACCGTTGACCCAAATACCTGCTGGTTAAGCTCTTTGAGGCCGGAATTTGAAATTCTCTTGGTGAATGCGACACCAGAATTCTTCCGTCCGGTTCTCGTTTCTCAAAGGTATTTTTGAAAAATGCATAAGTCTCTCTCAACCACGCCTCTCTCTTGCCCCTCACCTCTTATAATTCCCTGCTTCCCATTCAGAAATTCATTATTATTATTATTATTATTATTATTATTATTATTATTATGCAAGAATACATTAACCTTCAATTAATTTAAGAAAGAAAAAAATTATTCGTGCAAAAATAACAAAGAATTTATCGATCCAATTTATTTATCTCCATAATGAATTTCTGAAAGGTTTAATTTTATATTGTTTTCTTTCATCCTTGCACGATTGCAACGACGAGAAGGGATACAAGTTGCGGGGGCCTGTTGGTAAATTCGCCAATGAGGTTACCTACGAGCTTTAGCGGAGACCAGATCAAAGGATGTAGTTACATATTTTGTATGAAAGAGATGGTTACACGAGGACTTTCGGGAATTACGTTTAGCGAGCATCCCTCTGGTGGCCCTCTCCAGTAAAGCCACCACCAAAATCAATTTTCCAACCGCTAATTTACAAATTCGCTCCTCCTATTTCTTATCCAGATTCATTCTTCCTCTTTCACAATTCTTCAATTCTATTACATATATCTTTTGTTATCACAATCTGCATTACACAAAAATTAAGAATTCAAAGTTCAAAATCTCCGGATTCATAAACTCTTCTTCCTCTTCCTCTTCCACAATTCTTCAATTCTCAATTGTATATGTATTATTCGTCATCACAATCTATATTGCACAAACATTAAAAATCCAAAGTTCGAAATCTTTTCAATTTTCCATTAATTTACAAATTCGCTTCCCCTATTTTTTATTCATCGACTCCTCTTCTTCTTCTTCTTCCTCTTCCACGATTCTTCAATTCTACTATATATACATCCTTCGTTATCACAAAATTGCACAAAGATTAAGAATCCAAAGTTCAAAATCTTTTCAATTTTCCAACCATTAATTTACAAATTCGCTTCCCCTATTTTTTATTCATCGACTCCTCTTCTTCTTCTTCTTCCTCTTCCACGATTCTTCAATTCTACTATATATACATCCTTCGTTATCACAAAATTGCACAAAGATTAAGAATCCAAAGTTCAAAATCTTTTCAATTTTCCAACCATTAATTTACAAATTCGCTTCCCCTATTTTTTATTCATCGACTCCTCTTCCTCTTCCACGATTCTTCAATTCTACTATATATACATTCTTCGTTATTACAAAATTGCACAAAGATTAAGAATCCAAAGTTCGAAATCTTTTCAATTTTCCAACCATTAATTAACAAATTCGCTTCTCCTATTTTTTATTCATCGACTCCTCTTCTTCTTCTTCTTCCTCATCCACGATTCTTCAATTCTACTATATATACATCCTTCGTTATCACAAAATTGCACAAAGATTAAGAATGCAAAGCTCGAAATCTTTTCAATTTTCCAACCATTAATTAACAAATTCGCTTCTCCTATTTTTTATTCATCGACTCCTCTTCTTCTTCTTCTTCCTCATCCACGATTCTTCCATTCTACTATATATACATCCTTCGTTATCACAAAATTGCACAAAGATTAAGAATCCAAAGTTCTCGTTAATACTCTTAAAAAAAAAACCATCTCCTCTCCTTTTCATCATCGTCGCGAGCCGTTTAAAATCTAAAATCGAAAAAGTGAAATCCTCGCGATTCGCAAATATTCCTTGGGCACGTGAAGACACGCCTCCCTCCCCCTCCCCCCTCTCTCTTGGCCAGAGATTGCCAGGCTAACTTCGTTCTGGGGTTGGCGGTGATTCGATTTACCTGGAAGGCCAAGCGGGCCAAGTGTACAACACGTTGCAACACGGGACAGCAATATGTAATCCACTTTAACCGCACACGCTGTCTCGCCCTTCGCTGTGCGCCATCCTCCCCCTCTATGCACGTCGTTGCACCGCCTCTCCGTGTACTCGCTCTCTTTTACCTTCGACCCCCTCCCCCTCGTGATCTCGACAAGGCTTAGGCATCGTGCGCCATTCTCGAGTTTTGCCCGTATTACAGGCCAGGCCAGGCCAGGAAATTGATTTCCACGGGATGGGGAAGTTTCGGGGACCGGGGATTAGGGCGAGGGTGGTGGATGACGTTGGATGTTGATGAGCACGGTTTCTTGAGGTGATTGGTGGAATGGTGGACGCGTTGTGGATTATAATTGTTGGTGAATGGTGGATTTGGGGTAAGAGGAAATTTTGCGAAGTATTGGAACGAGAAGGAGTGAAAATCTGTGTTTTTGTTCAAATTGTAAATTATTTTTAATAATTGCGGCTTTAATTTTTTTTCAGGTATATGGATAAGGCTTCGATGCGATTAAACGTGTTAAGTTGAAGACAGAGATCAGTTTGATGTCGTATATTGATAATTAGAGGATTAGATTATTTTATTTCGTCGTGATATTTTAATGTTAACAAACATTACAAACGAGTTTATCGGGTGTAAATGGAAAAATTTTATTATCAAATTGAAAAGAGAAAGGAGAAAGATTGGTAAGAACGAACACCGTTTTAAAATCCGCTTCTCTGTACGCGACTTATCACATTTTATTCCAACCTTTCTTACTTTATTCCTTTTCAGTTCATCTTCCTCCGCTTTGTTTTCAACATTCATTATTCTCAACTTCCGTTAAATTATTTCTTCCATTCTTTTCGCTTTAATTAAGTAAAAATTTTCTCTGTGCACAGGAGACACCGTATGACAAAAGCAAACAATTTTCCTTAGCGAGGACATCCTTTGTCAAATTATTTCCCCCTCAACTCTGGAGATTAATTCATCCCATAATATCTATCTTTTATATAAACAACGAATAAATAATCGGCCGTCTCGATCGTCCTCGATCCTTTTTTTATCGAAATTTCAGAGAAGAGATACGATTAAGAGATCTTTCCCGACTCAAGTTTGCGATTACATCCGCAATACATTTCTATTAAACTTCCACGCCTCCACGTGGATTCAGATTCATTTCGAATCTCGGCATCTGGTCCAGATTCAAGATACCGGTATTACGGACAATTGGCATTGTTGCAATACTGGCTACGTACTTTTGAAAACGCGTGGGACTAGCACGTGATTGAAATTTTCATTCGGATGTGTGGCGTTCCACCGTATTTCCGGAACAGCAAACCCAGTGTTCCCAGTGCTTTTCCTCGCAGCAATGGCGAAAAATCGTGAAAAATAAACAGAGGCGGAGAAGGAAAAGTGGCAATTGTAATAGTTTATCACGCTATTAATGAAACGGCGCAACGAGGAAAATTTAGGAAAGAGAAAGAAGGGAAGAACGGTAAGATCTGGGGGGAAATTACATTTTGAAGGTAAACGAAATCTTATTCTATTTAATCTCTGAACGAAAGAAAATCGGAAAAAGTACGTGCAAAATGGAGGTTTAATTAAAAAATCGATATTCTTCCGAATGTTAAATTCGTACAGATCGGAATTAGAATTTCGATGGCGAAGATTTAAAGAATAAGAAGAAAGAATAGAGAAAAAAGAGGGATGATGAGTGATTATCAAAAATAATAAAAAGAAATAATAAAATTGAAAATAATTTTATTCAATTTTCGAAATATAATAAATATATACATATATAAATCCTGGAAAGAAATTACAACAATTTTTCTGGATTCCATGGAAGTAATTTTGGCGAGAGAAAGGTGGACAAATTTCGTGGCAATTATTCCGTGTCCCACGGATTAAGAATGGATTGTTCGAGATATAACAGCCTCTCGGATCCACGGTTATAAATGAAACTTCTCGCAGGTGGTTCTTTCGGGCCTATATAGGGAGGAGTGGCCGGCTAAAACGGATTACATATTGCTGTCCCAGCTTGCAACGGACAGCCGCACACTTGACCCTGCTGGTCCTTTGGATAAATCGAATAGCCTTTAACCCAAACGGAATTATACTCTCCTTTCCGCCCGTTCCACGAAAATTAAAGGAGACTTTATCCGTGAAGGGTTGCCCTCCATCTTGCAACTTATCTAATTCCATAGTTTCTTTTCCTGGAGAGGAAAAAAAAAAGAAAAAAAAGGTAAAATAGTATATTTCTCGAATGAAATAGACTTTGAAATGTTTACGCTATAATATTCGTTTCTTTTATAGAAATGGTGCAATTATTTATGTTTAGCGTTTAAAATATTTATATCGTGATTATATCATTGGTTAAAATTATCTATTTATATATTATTAAATGAATCGAATTGTTGGTCGCGCGAATCAGATTATCCTCCCCATCCTTGTCAATCATTCCCGTTAGAGCATAATGTGAGTGTTCTATCACTCTGATTCGAGGCTATTACGATTATGGAAATGTCGAACAAAACCGCGAAACAGCAGAATTTCATTTGATTCGATTCATCGATAATCTATCAAATTAATTAACTCTCCTCTATTTCCAAAGATTAAATCGTTTATTTTAAATTATCTGTATAATTATATCCATTATTCTTATACACATAAAAAATTATTGCAAATGAAATTTCAATTCTCAAGCAACTCTCGTTTTAAATATTTCATTATATATAATTTTTTTTAGATAGTTAAATTATGTAGAATAATAATTTAATTGATTATTCTAATATTATTTCCTTTCGTAGCAATTTCAAAGTTTTGAAAGAAGTCTATCATAAAAATATAAATTCTCCTCAGATACTATTATACCAACTTTTGCAACATATATATATATATATACATATATTTTAATTAACCAAAATTTTCACGGCTCGAATCTCGATTTATCGCCTCGGTTGTTCGATTACAATCCAAACGATAATCCACCGAACGATTGTTAATAGGATGGAAATTTATGAGACTCGGCTCGGAATCACGGGGCAAAGTTCACAAGCCGAAGGAGGGTGCTCGGCCGGCAACTCGTAAATTCTAAGCAGCTTAGTCACGACGCCCGCTATTCAATCCCTTGTTACGCCCGCGGATTGCGGGTGTAAGCGCAGCCTGTTCCCCTCCCTCCCCCTCTTTTTATCATTTATTCCAATTAATCTTCCCGGCTAATTACGTAGGAAGATTATATTCGCGCCACTTTCGAGTAGTTCTCGAGAAGGGAAAAAATAATTGTATTCGAATAAAATTTAGAGATTTATCGATTTTCGAACCCGTAAGGGGAAGGTCGATAAGAAGCGGGTACCGTTAATTAAACCGGATTGATGGAACTGACCAATTTACCTTTTATGCTCGGTTAAACTTTTCCAGGGGTTCGCATTTTCTCGAATTTTTTCGAAATTTTCGACGAACGCAGAGACGAATGTAGATCGCTCGTAGATCATCGGTAAAAATCGGTGGGAAGGGAGCTGTCCGCTACGAAATTGGGATACGATCGGGTGGCGTCGATTGGATATCCGTTTCTCGCGGCGTGTTTCTCCTCCGCACGGACGATAATCAGATTGGATTTTAATTTCTTGGTTCCGTGTAGGTTTCGTATTTCTTTCGGTCCAGCCTCGTTGAATAGAAATTCGTTTTATATTCCTCAAACGTGATAACGAGTAATTTTGCGCGTCACGTGCATTTTGGAGGTTTCGAATTTTGCATAAATGCATAAATATATCCGCAGTCTGGTAATAAGCGGACGAGTCACGAAATGTGCGACAGCGGTGATGTATTTGATGTTTCAAAGAGGCTGATGAGTTTGAATCATGCTTGACTAGCTTAATAACCTGTTTAATATATACACATATATATTTTTTTTTCATTTTCTACTTGATAAAATAGAAAATAGAGATTCGAGTTGATAAAATTTACCGATATTTTCAATAAAAAATTATTAACTTCTTCTCCCTTTAAGTTGAATTTTTCTTCTTAATAGAACAACTAATATATCAAATATCGATACTTTTCCAATATCAAATCTTTGTATTATAATATTACAATTCTCGTTTCAATAAAGAAAAATCAGGCTCTCGTTTGATTTCTTCGAGAAACAAACGCTCGCTTAATCAAAGCGAAGAATGTGTGCAGCTAAACAAATATGAAGTTCGTGCCTTCTCCCAGCCTGTAGGTACAAAATCGGGCCAGGTGAAGTTGACGAAAGTCGAGTTGGGCGAGTTGTCAAGTGTCCAAGTGAGTTGAGTTAATCATGAATCCAATTGTAACCCTTGCGAAACGGTAGGAATTGTAACAACCGCCAGCTCCCGTTTTAGGATTGAAACGAGCACGAGCAATTCCTTCCTTCGTGGAAATTTTCGGACAGCCCGGCCATTGCGGTAATGCATTCAGGTAGTACCTCGGCAAACTTTACCGCCCAAGTTTATTTTATGCGAAACGTCAGGTGTAATGGGATGCAAGTTTGTGCAGCCTGTGCGTGAAATTGATCAAGCGGGGGAGGGAAAGTGTGCAATTTTTCTTTTTGAAGAGAGAACGCATAGGTTAGTATTAACATTATTTTAAATTTAATCAATTTTAAAGAAAAGGAATATTTGAGCGTGCCAATTATTTTGTCTTATAGTTTAGAGAAATGATCATTTAGCTCGTTGGAAAATTAAATATTGATTGTACAATTGGATATTTATTTTGGCGCTAAAATTAAAGTGTTCTCCACGGAAAGTATGGAGAATTGATCGATTCGGTGGTTGATAAGATATTCTAACGAATTTCTGTTAACACTGGTTAATTTTAGGAAAAGTTGAAATTAAGTAAACGTCAGGTCGGAAGATTTTATTATAAATTTCAAAAGTTCCGTTTAATTGTCTAAAATTTTCTCGAACGATTCTCGGACGCAAAAATAATTCTTCTTTCTTGGGATATTCGAAGTGAAAAGTGATTCCTTCCGAAAGAAAGCTGGTGGTCGGAGATTCATTATACAGTTGCAATTAAAACGACGCCCGGAATGCACTTGTCCTCGAGGGGGGTGAGACGGGGCACGATATTAGTTCATTTTCGTGTTCTAATGTCACACGCACTAGCACGTGTTTACGAGGCTGTATTTACGGGTGTACGCCACATTCTACCTTGATCCTCGTTTCCACCCTTCCTCCACACAAATCTAACTCAATGGCGTAGAACCACAGCTAGATACAATTTCGAGAACAATCCACCGCGATTGTCGATTTATGTAACGGAAATATTGTAATCAGATTACCAAAAGTTGGTACTTTTTTTTAATATTCCATCGTCATCGATCGTTAATCGAATTAGTAATTAGCTTTGCATTCGAAATTTACGTCAAATGAGGGATAGAAGATTTTACAAACGAATTGTAGAGAGAAAAATTCTACTTCCCTGAAAAGGAACGAGGGAGGCAAACGCGTGGAAAATTTAATACACCTTGCACGACTTATTGCGTAGAATGGATTCGCGTTACGCCACTGTTTCATTCCTCTCGAATCCAGGGGAGAGCGCGAGCAAACATATGGGCGATTATTTTCACACAGCGGGTATCGGCCGCCACTGGGTCACTGAAATTATTCATAAAGTAATACCGGCGTTACACGATCCTGGTGACACGCGAGTTTACGTTTTCAAACCATTTCGACTCGTATTATTAAACTAACCGTGTTTAAAAAAATTGTTCACGATACACGTTTAATTTTTAGTTCTTTCTTTCTTTCATGTTTTTCAAAGAAATAAATACGAGATTTCGTTGTTTATCAATTTAATCATCATTCTCCAATATCATCAATTTTCCAAGTTTTCTTTTTCTTCCCCTTCCTCTGCTTGAAATTCTTCTTCATCCTACGAGCGAACAACGATAAACATATAAGCTTTGAATTATTTTTAAACGATCAAAAAGCCACATTTCGCGCCCTTCTAATAAACGTCCGAATCAAGTGTTTCGAAGCGTGTTCGAATTCGTTCGAGCATTCAAACCATTGAAGCCAGAGAATCAAAGGCAGAGATTTGTTACAAAAATCGATGGTGCTCCAAAATTTCACAGAGGCGAAGAAAGAAACGAAATAGAATTAATGGAATATCGCAAAACAACTCTCAGCAACGTGCAAACAACGTTTATCTATCGGATGCATCATTCAGAAATTGGACGCGTGTAAATATCGTATATTGCCGATCCAACAATATCGAACCAAGAGATTTATTAGCAGAGATTGCGAGAGGCGCGTTGTCACGATTTTGTGCAAGGTTATTGGTGAAAAAGCATTTCACAGTTAGCTCTCGATATTCTCGGCGCGATTGGCTCGGTCGGGGAAGAAAGGGTGCGCCGAGGCGATTAAAATTTCACGATAAACGTCCCCTCCAACGGGAGGAAAGTTAACTTTCCATGGGGAAGCTCGACTGTATCGACAAACAACCGTGTAATTTTTATCGCTCTCCTCCCGTTCCTCTGGACGTTTCGATATCCAGGTGGACACGCTTCGAAAATTGTAATGATCGAAATAAATATGTCGAACGACCGCGGCGTGATATTTTTTTTTTTTTCTTTCTTTCTTTCTTTTTCATTTCATCGTTTCATTTTATTTGTCGACTCGCGGAATGAAATTTGTACACGGATCGCGGAATGATTTATAAGTATCGAGTTTGAAGAGTTTGAATGATAAATAATAAATCTCCCAAGTTTCTTTGAAACTTAAATTTAAATGAATCATTCAAGCTTGGCTG
>NW_006263765.1:173181-181881 GCF_000469605.1 Apis dorsata | reverse complement strand
TGGAATAACAATAGCGCAAAAAAGATCGTTTCTTTTTTTTTTTTTTTTTAAAAAAAAGGACGCGGATGATGCATTTTTCAAACAATTCTCGAGAGTTTTAAACATTTCAAATTCGTATTCGTTCGATGTTTGGAAATAAATTCTTGGATATTCTTCCAAAGGAAAGAATCGTGGATGGAATGATATCAAGTTTCAAGGATTAATTTTTGGATTAATTTTTAAAAATGATAAAGTAAATTGGACATTTTATATAATTATTCGAAGTTTGTTCGTCGATAATGCCTAAATCTGGCAGAGAATCAAAGCTCTTGTTTATCATGCCTCGTTTCGATTGCCGAGAAATGAGAAACCGATAGCAGAAACCGCGGTTCTATTCCGCTCCTGGATCAGAATGCGTAAAGTTCGAGGGGTCAAACCGCAGTCGCAAGTGGAGGTTTCGTCTAACGTACGAGCCGCGGTGCACAACTTCTATTGTGTTCACACTCGATATTCGCTATTGTGTGTTTGCTCATATTCATTCTCAAACAAAAATCACATCGCATCTCCATAAAGAAGTTGTTATTATTATAAGATGAACACTTTGATTATTGAATTTACCTCATCATTTGACGCTTCGAAATTTAATTACAGAGAATGTTTCAACGACTCAGTGTGTATTAACTCTGAATTTTTCCAAGCAGTTTCATTCAGTGTTTGAAACTTTTTTGAAGATATTGAAAAAATTCGGCAAAGTGAATCTACCAATAAATCCAAAAATTAAAAAAAGAAAGATGTAGTTGATAACGTAATTGCAAATACATTTGTATTATATGAACTGAATTTACTGAAGTAAATTAATTTAATATTGCTATGATGGAACGTTAAGAGAGATCACAATCGATCTAGAATATGAAAAAGATAATAGAATAAATCATTGAAAATAATTTAAAATATTCATCTCATTGAAGAAAGAAGAGGAAGAAGAAACGAGAAATATATTTAGGAAAAAATGGCGGCTTCTGTTAGCACGATTTTGATCGTATTATGGACCCGGGGGCATAATCACGCAGTATCCCGTGTGGTGGAGCCAGACCGCACGATAAGCTACGACATAGACGCTTAGACCACATCATGGAGTAGGACATAGTGACGTGGATCACATCACTATGCTGTATCACGAACTAACGCAATATCGCAGATTCGGGTTAGAGAAACAATCACGTTTTCTCGATTATTAATTCAATTAAACCGAAACTTTATTATCCTCCGTCAAAAATCCCAAAATTAAAATCGACTTCATCCGAATCGTTCGCCGATTCTCGCTCTTTCTTTCTTCCATTCCCTTAACAAAATCCCCCCTCCGAGTATACTCAAAATTTGAAAAGCAACGTTTTCTATCTCGATCGAATTCTCCCTCCCTCCACCAATTATTCCTTTCCAAATCCAAAGCATCCCTTCGCGATCTTATTAGAATCGGCAAACACCACGCGTCGAGATTCGAGGCTGGCGAGAGATACCATCTCGAAGAGGTGGCATATCCACTCGAGGAGTTTCTCTGTTATCGCGTGCCATCTTTCCCCCGTTTTGAGCCCGCGAGAACTGGCGGAAATCGAGGGGGTTTCTCCGGGAGAGTGGATTTTCGCTCTCTCCGATCCCATTGGTCTCCTCAGAGGGGGGTGTAGGGGGTTGGTCGATCCCGGACGGGGTGTCGAGATCGTTCGATTCGGCCGATCCACGCGAAGAAAGGAGAGAAGGAAACGAAGTGGCGCGGGAGGAACGAAAAAAGAAGAGGGAAAGAAGAGGGGTTTAGCCGGGGTTCGAGGGGGGGCGAGCCGTCGGGTAAACAAAGGAGGAAATGGAGTAAATAAAAAGCAACCGTCGAGAGAAAGAGAGAGAGAGAGGAGGAGGAGGAGGTCGAGATTCGGGGAGCGTGTGCACCCTTTCCTCCTCCCTTCTCCTCCTCCTCTTCTTTCTCCTCCTCTTCTTCTTTCTTCTTCGTAACGTACACAGGTTCTCGTACATTAAGAAAAGCAAACTGGCGGGCTCGCCACACACTCCTCACCCCATTTCACCCTCGAGCAGACACAAACTTGGACCGCCATTCCATTTGAGGGGAAGAGGAAAGAAAAGGCAAGAAAAGGAAAGAGAGGTAAACAGAGGGAGGGAACGATACCGTTCTTACGGTTGGAGGGGAGAGGAAAGTTGCCAGAGGGGGGAAAGTAATCGTAGCTTTATAGTTTTGTTTATTTCCTTCGCATACAATTACGCTGATGACGCCGCGTAAATCCGGCTCAGGCCTTTTATCCGACCGCCTATACTCCGCGCACCGCGGAATTAAACCCAGTACGATGTGTGCTCTCGACGACGTGTTAAGAGTAGTGTGTGTTATTACGTAAATTCTCTTGCGTGTGTAATAAAAAATTCTTTGATATTTGTTTTCCTTCGATGATTAATAATTAATGGTAATTATTACCCTCCATAACGAGAAATTCAATTCTGACTATGAGATGAGAATAATAATAAGAATTTTTGAAAGGAATTTGTATCAGAGTTTTCTGACGAAAAGAATTTCTTGGAAGGGAGAAAGAGAAATTTTTTAGAAATTCACATTTGTTCGTCACGATATAGTTTCGCGATGATATAATGTAACGTAACGTTAGTTAAAGAAGATTTTGCCTAACTGATTGACGAAAGGACGCGCAAATTCCACCATGACACGTGATTGACGCGATAATGCTTCCATTACAATTATCAAAATGGTGTTGCAAAGTCCTCGTGACGTGTTTGGTTAACGTTTGTCGGATCATTGCGACAATATTCTCGAACGGTTGATAAATTTTCGATTAAAAACTTCTCGTTATTTCTTTTTTCTCCTCGATCTGTTTTGCATACATGTTGCTCGAATTACTTAAAAGCAACAATGTGCGCGGACGTGTTCTCGCGACGATCACCTCTTCCAAAGTTCACGGCTTTTAGAGATTCAACAAGATAGGAAATCAAGAAAGCTTTGCACAACAAACTTGGTTGTTTTAACTAGTTTCGCAAAGATCGTGTACACAAAGAAGAACCATGCTGGTAGAATGAAAACTATTTTGCTCGAGAGAGTAAAATATTCCTTTATCGTGTCAACTATAAAGTTCGACAAACAAATTGGAAATTACGATGTTGGAAAATTGTTCGTTATTTTAATTCCACAAATCTTTACCCCTTTTTTTCATCATCGTATTTTTAAATTTTAATTTATTAATTCTACAAATAAAATTCTTCGCGTTTCGTACGATTTTTCATTCTAATATTGGATCTTTTATACAACACATTGATATTTCGTTAATTTTTTTATTATTAATTTCGAGATTAATATTACACTTCAACTTCGATCGATATCCCGAAAAAGAAAATAAAAAAATTCCAACTTTTCTTTTAAAACTTTTCATTTCTACGAAACACGATAGCGTAATAATTCTAAACTTTTGGTAAACGACTTAAACTTTTCTTACCTTTTCTTACCATAAACGATTTAACTCGAATTAAAATTAAAAAAAGGAGAACTTTTAAAAGAGGAGGGGGGGGAAAAAGTGTTGCGAGAAACAATTCTTCGACTTGTTGTAACGCAAGATTAATAGGGGCATGTTTCGCGCGATGTTTCGCGGCATAACTCGAACGAGAAACAACGAATGTCCTCCTCGTGGAAGAAAAACTTTCTCTGCATTTTTCTCGGCCCAAACGGTGCGCGAAAGGAAAAAAGTGCAAGCGAAAAAGAGAAAACGAGAGAGAGAGAGAGAGAGGCGTGGTGGAGCTGACCTCGCGCAACGGGGATAGGATAATCAAGCGAACGTTTCATCTCGCCGCGTGAAATACAATTTCCCCCGCATAATTCCCGAATTAAACGATATTCATTACGCGGATAATCGTGGTGGCAGCCAACTATTCGAACCTAGCGACGCAGTTCCGCTGTTAAAAGTTAGCCAAATCGCTTGCGGCGCACTGTTATTCCACGTTCAACCCTTGGATCAAAGTGGCTGATCGTCTTTCAACGAAGTTTTCGAACACGACATTTTCGAGCAAATAATCAACAACAAAAGAAAACAAAAATAATCAATCTTCACCTCGAATTGAAATTGCTCGAATAAAGATAAAAAAAATTCTAAAGTATCGATCTTATTACTGATAAAAATTCTCAAAAAGCGAATCGACTGTTAAAAAAATCGATGCAACGAAATAAAAAGAATTGCGAGATATAAAGGAATCGAAACCGATAACCGAAATCGTCACTGGAAAGGAAAGGAGACCTCCTCCTCCTCCATTCGTTCACGGCGAAAAGATATCGCGGAGGGAGGAGGAGGGGGTGCAATATTCGCGGATCGATGCATCGTTATGAAGGTTGTAAAGCTCGCCACCGATGTGTGCACGGTCGTTTGCGAGGAACTTGTACCACGCCTAAGTTCACGAAGCCAAACAGGAGGGGTTGCGACCGTTACAGAGGTGATAGAGGGGTTTAGTCGGAAGGGGTGCGGAAGAGTTGCCTTATGCGAGCTGAATTATAAACCAGCCTCAACTTTCTGCCTTCTTTTTCTCCCTTCTTTCGAGGATGGGATGGAAGGCTTGGCGGGAAGAGGCTTCCTCCTTCTTTAAATTACATTTGACCACTCGTTTGGGCACCCCCTTTGTCCGCTTTATCCTTTCTCGCGCAACTTTCTTTCCCGCCTCTCCTACGTACACCTTTTTTATTTCACGAGAGAGAGAGAGAGAGAGAGAGAGAGGGAATTTGTTTGATACCACATTTTCTTTAGTTTTCGGCGAGAATTTAAGTTTGGTGAAGATTTATAATTTAACATTTTTTTTCGAAATCGTTTAAACATTCTAGATAGAAATTCACGACAAATCACTATTGTTTCATACCTTTTGTCAATTATCACGAAACAACGCTCAAATCCCCAAAAGAGATTTATTTAAAAATAGATAATCACACCTCGCTCCATCACAATTACTAACAAAAACAAAAAAATTATATCGAAACGCGATCACGAAACTTTCTTCCCGAAAAAACTCTACATTTCGCTGCTTTTTCAAATCCCACGCCACTTCTCTTCCACCGTTCACGTAAACGATTAACCAAATTATCGAAATGCACACGGGCACATGGGTAATTTTCTTGGCCAGAGATCGGTCGTGCATCAAGCTCCAATTAATATCACGTGAAATGTTTCGTGCGCCGCCAGAGTCGAAGCGTGGTTACAACCATCCCCCTCTCTCTCTTTCTCTCTCTCTTTCTCTCTTTCCCTCCCCCGCGTGGAGATACGGTCTACACGGTTAGTTATAGACTTATTTGATATGCCCGTTGATAAAAGAAAGGCAGAACCGATAGTATCTACACCGTTATTTGCCCAGTCTTATCTGGTCGAAACAGAGGGGGAGGGAAGAGAAAGAAGGGGGGGAGGGGGAGGTCCGGGTGGCGGCGGACTGTAATTTCGGTACGGCTGTTGCCTCGATCGATATCGCGTTTAATCGGTATCAGGCTCACGTGCCTTTCATTTGTATCCACGGATATTTACTTAAATTATCGAGGAGAACCCTTTTAATTCGTGCTTCGATGGACAGTTGCTCTGGACGTTTTTCCTTAACCCTCGACTTTCCATTCGATTCGATCCCATTCCATTCGATTCCATTCGATTCCATTCGATTCGATTCGATTCGATTCGACATGGGTTAGAGCTCCGCGTGTCCACTTTCCCTCGCGTCGAATTAATCCTCGTGGCGGGACGTTGTCACGACTCCATCTCTTCGTCGAGTTCTTCTTCCCGCCTCTCTTCCCAGTTTTTTGTCCGGAATTTTGATTCGGGGGTGTTTCCGGATTTAGGGGTGTTGGATCGTGGGAGGATTTCTGCTGGTCTTGCCTTGTGTTGTACAAAATGGCGAATGATAAAGTGATAAAGTGATATGATATAATTACATTCGATGATTTTACGGTTAATTCTTTCAGAGGGGAAATATCTCAATAGAATGCATAAAGGGGAATTAATATTATTTTACTTGTTAAACTTTATTGTAAAATGATACAAATTATACAATTTGTATATTTTCGGTAATTTCAATTTTTCAATGTACAATTGTATATTAAAATTGAAATCCAAGTCCCAAATAATAATATTTTCTATCCTTTTTAAATACCCTTGCCATTTTGTATAAAGATAAATGAAACACACAATGAATGATAAAATATACAGCTACATTAAAACGATAAAAATTCCCCGACGAGATAGAAAAATAACATCAACCTCAAAAATAATCGCGACATTACTCGAATTCTAAAATTCCAAATCTGAAATAAAATTGTAACAACAAAAATTCGTACACATCACCCCCAAACGAAAGCGAAAATCAATCTCGTTCGAGCCTTAAAAGGAATTCGACGATTCTGCGAAACTTGTTTTATTAAATTTTCCTCCAAAGCAACCTCGTCGTCCGATCCATAATCCCTTAATTTAACCACGAAAAATAACATCAAACTCAAAAATAATCGCGACATTATCCGAATTCTAAAATTCCAAATCTGAAATAAAATTGTAACACAACAAAAATTCGTACACATCACCCCCAAAACATGCGAAAATCAATCTCATTCGAGCCTTAAAAGGAATTCGACGATTCTGCGAAACTTGTTTTATTAAATTTTCCTCCAAAGCAACCTCGTCGTCCGATCCATAATCCCTTAATTCTTTTTAACCACGGATCGTTAGGCGACCCTTCGATCCATCGCCATCCGGCGAATTATTAAACGGCGGACCATCGTTCCCTCGTATCCTGCCCGATTCCCTTCTGCCCCAATAATCCAACACCTCGCGCGTACCATGAATTATTGAAAACTCGGGAGAAAATTATTCCCCCCCTCCCCGAGCTAAAGGCCGGTTTACATGTGCCGAGTACGTGCGTATCGCCAATAAGAATTTCGATCGGAGGGGCGTCGAAAAGGAGGGGCGTGTCGTCCTGTGGGGATAACGGGCGAGAAAACGGTTTCCACCGATTGCTCACGTAACAAGCATGACAATTTACCGATTGCGCGAAAAGTGTAAACGATCGCGTGAGTATACTTTCGATTTCTCGAGCAGCGAAAAGATCTGTTGGGGTGAGTTTCGAATAATTTTCGGAAAATTTGCTTCCCGCGTGGAATGAAATTTAGGATTATTTAAGAGTAATTTTGATTCTCGAAAGAGTAGAAATCATGGATCGGGTTTTATCGAGTGCGAGAGGTTTTTAGAGGTAATCTTGGCCCAAAGTTTGGATGGAACGAGGAAATTTTTATCTAGTCGCGATGTGGAATAGGGATTAATAATTTAGAGCGACTTTTGTTTAAATTTCTGATTCTACATACTTTTCTGGTAAGATAGGCCGATTCTTGACCGTTTTGTAATTTTAATACAGGATGGAAATGGAATTTAGTAGTAAATTCTAATCTAGCGAGATGATATTTCCTTCAAACTTTTTTCTTTTTTATCCAGAGATTCGAAACTTTTCCGAAGAAATAATTACAATTCCCGTTTTAAAAGCTCGAGATAAATTTGCCCGAGAAAATTCATCCGTATATATTCTTAAGAAGCAAAAAAAAAAAAAAAAAAAAAAAAAAAAATAGGAATAATAAAAATGCAAAACACCAGAAAGCTGTGATAAACAGCTCTGAAAGAGTGTTGCAACGAGAGCGAGGAAAATGGAAAATATTAAAACGTACAAAGGCCGAGATATAAGTTGCCGCGCTAAGACGGCAATTAAAAGGATAATGCATTACACAATGCTCGCGCTTCTCGGATTAATTCTGTTTCGGATAGCGCGAAGGAAGCGAAGGAAAGAAGCAGTTTAATTCAGTGTTGGCCTGCCCCCTTTTTTTCGCGTGTTAACCGCGTGGACGTTATCCTCCAAGTATCGTCCGCGGTATCGTCTTTTGTTGAAGGAGGAGGAGGAGGAGGAGGAGATGGAGAAAAAAAGGGGGAGGGGGAGGAAATTATATTACGTCCCCGTGATCTTTCTCTAAACCCTCTTTCCTCTTGTAACGACGAGCGTATAAAAGGGGCTCAACCGTTGTGGACACTGGCGGACACTTTAATTCATATTCGCTACACGGGTAAAGGTAAAGTCCAGATTAAGAAAACTCTCTCTCTCTCTCTCTCTCTCAGGATATTGCTGGGGATAATATACGAGTAGCTTGTCCCGAAATTATATTCATTTTTTTCTCCCTGTGACTCCGAGATATGCCAGCTGTGCGTTTCTCCTCCTATAACTCGATCCCTCCTCTATATTAATGTTGTTCGGGGATAAAGAATTTTTATTTTTTTGTTTTTCGTTTTGTTCAGTCTTCCTCGTTTTGTATTGGAGGAGGAATCGGAAGGATTTTATCTATATTGGAAATGGAGTGTCTTTTTCAATTTCTATCTATGGTTTTGGAATAAGTGGTGTAATGGAAATCTAGATGTGTCTATCTAATTTTTTTCTTTAAATATTTTAGGAAATGGAAAAATAGGTTAGATGAAGAAATGGAGGAGAATTCGATAAAAGCGAAATGTAGTCTTTGAACGAGTCCAGCTTCGAAATTTCAAAATATAAAAATCTATCGTCTCTCTTCTATTAATTATCAAAAGGATGAAAAAATCTTCATTTTCTTAAACTCGAGATACTCATTAAGCAAATATCCTATGCAAAATTACAAGTTACCTAATTACTTTATTCATATCT
>NW_006263765.1:170094-172829 GCF_000469605.1 Apis dorsata | reverse complement strand
GATCAGCGAATCAAAAAAAAAAAAAAAACAAGAACAAAGAAAACAAAGAAACCAAACTTTCCAACTAAAAAATAAAAAATAAAAAATAAAAAATAAAAAAATCTTCTAACTCTCCGCGGACATCATCCGTCTCCGCGTTGGCGAATTTCGCACGAGATATCCGCACGAGGCAACTCGTGTGCGAGCTTCCCGTTGATTACGTTTCCGCTTTGGCCGGCAAAGAGCGCGTCAAGTGGCGGTGTCGGGTCAGCTTCGTCCATTCAGAGGCGTTCGTTTAAGCGAAAAACGCGAAAAAAGGAAAAGCTCGCGAGAGAGGGAAATCGTATTACACGAGTGGAGACCGGAAGACGAGACTTGCAGCCGCACATCTCCCTCGCTTTTCCCCTTCATTTTTTTTCGACCTTCCTTTCGACTCGCGTGTTACACGCGCCCAACTATCATAATTAAACAACCAAAGTCCAAGTTGATCCCACCCGCCAGGGAAATGAATAACCCCGAGAAAGAAATATTTAAATGCGTCAACAGGGGCGTGTTTATGAGGGTGAGCGTGGATGCAGAGCGAGTTAACGAGGATGGTTTCGAGGGGAACTTGCAATTAGATTCTGCAAAGAGATTCTCTTTCGATTTTTCTTTTTTTTCTCTCTCTCTCTTCCTTTTTTTTTTTTATGAAGGAATATTTGAATAGCGATGCGGATGAATTTAAATTGGGGTGAAATTTTGGGGAAAATTCTGAACTCGTGATATTTTCTTTAATTCTAGTAATGCGGCGGAATGTAAATTGAATTTTTCCCCAAATTAATTGGATATTTGTTTATAGTAGCCTCTGAAATTTTCGTTTAATAATTATTTGGATGAATATTGCGTGCGATTCGAAGTGAAATCTGGGAAGAGCTCTTGTTATTCCTCTTTTCCTTCAATTTTCTCATCTTCTTCGTTTCTATTCTAATAATTTTAACAAACGATTCCCTCCAAAAATTCGAAACTTTTCATTTTATTCACCATCACAATTCTCTCTCTATCGTGGCATTGACCCACACAATCTGTCGTGTTCCACGCATTCTTCTCTCGAGCGATTCCACGCGCAAGAAAATCCTCGTTTCGCCATGCAAAGAGGGAAATAAATGAAGGCAAGTTTTCCCCATATTTCCAACCACACATTTTCATATCGATCTCTCGAACCGTTGGACGAATCGTTCCATAATTATCCCAGATACGTTATTATCATTGGCCGTATCGATGAAACGCAAGGCGGAGCTGCTTCGACGAATCCATGGTTAAAACGTGGAAAAGTCACGCGATGGAGGCCACGTTTCGAAACGAAACTTCTAGTCAAGAGGTTTGGATGCGTTGGTTTGCTCGATTGCGTGTTTCCGCCTCTCGAACTTCCTCCTCGATCCTCCAATTTCGACCGGGTGAAATAATTAGTAGACGTTGGGTTTCCATATTTTCGGGGAGGGGGATATTCTTTCAATGAATAAATTTGACGAAGTGATCGATCCAGTTTTTATTAATTTTATTAATAACTGAAATTGAAGGGTTAAATGGAATACTGTGATACAAGTGTTCTTCATCAATTTTTATTCTTACGGTTCTTGCGAATAGATCGTGGATTTTTATAGATTGAATAATATACAAGTATGGATCGACTCTCCAAAGATGACTTACGAATGGAATATCCCATAATCATGGAACAATCTTTTAATTATGCTTGTAAAATAAATTTCTGTATATGAAGAATCGAGAGAATTCTTGATTTTAATTCTCTCAAATATTTATATATATATTTTTTTTAAATCAACAATAGTCCTCCATGAGTATAATTTAGATAGATCGTTACTTACACGCTTATTTGTAATCGATAAAGAAATCGGCACGTGAATCGGATGCAAGTAAAAAATGCAGGAATAGAAATCTCGGCCTTAGGGCACGCGATTAACCCGCTTTGCAGGCTGGAGACGAGATCGTTCGAGTAGCTTTTAAGCGTATTTACGTTTCCTTTCGATGGAGTCGATGCAGTCGTGGATTTTCAGTTGCTGAAAATTGGAGGATGATGGCTGTTGAAGGAACTACGAAACGAATGATGGAAATACAGGGGTTGCTGTTTGTCGAGTTGGCTGCAATTCGACGTTTTGCAATTTATCGATAAAGATTTTTGTTTGAAAATATATAAGGATAAACGGTGGATTCGTTTTTTTGTTCGTACAAAGCATTTTGTGTATTCTTTTTTTTTTTTTTTTATTGCTCGCAAACAGATATCGTTTTTTTTTTTGAAAATATTGAATTTACTTTCAACTATTATATTGAATTACTAGTATTATTCTAGCTTTTTCAAAATATCGTGAGATTTTTGAAAGTTTCTCTTTATTCAATATAGCATTACTATATCGAAATAAATCCTATAAAAATGGGTATTTCGAATTTTTATTTAATTTGTAATCATAAAATTGTAGTTAAAAATAGATCGCTCTGTTGAAGTGATTTTTGCAGAATTTAAATTGATAATAATCGATCTTAGAAATTGTTGAAATTCATACATACATATATATATTTCGAATTCTTCAAAATATTGTTTCACATTGCAATATCGCATGGATTAAGCTTTTTTGCAATACTTACACATATTAGTGAAGAAAAAATTAATTCCACCTGAAATTAAACTTGTTTCTCGGGTGAAAATAAAATCACGAAAAAATTGAACGTCCAAGAATTCACTTTAACAATGCGATAAAAAACAA
>NW_006263765.1:167986-169819 GCF_000469605.1 Apis dorsata | reverse complement strand
AAGGTAAATGAAAACATTCTTCGTGCGCGCGTGTAAAAAAAAAAAAAAAAAAGGAAATACTTTCGAGACTTGGACTACGAGAAACGAGAAAATGGGTTTCGTAAAAATACAAGTAAAAAGGGTGAAATTAAAGAGAAACAGAAAATCACTGTTCCCTCGTTTGACTTCTTCCATTCCTTTTATTCCTCTTCATTCTTTATATCCCGTTCCTTTCCCTCGCGTGCTCGACGTGCACGCGTCAACCATCCGCGCATTGGCCGGAAATGTTCATCGACGAGCCTTTCCTTCTTCCATCCTGAAACGCGATTCGTTTCTCGTTCGATGTTTAACGCGATGGTGAATCGCTACACCCAATTAAATAACAATACAATTAAATAATTTTTCTCCTTATTTTCGATTTTTCCTTCGATCGCTGGAGAACACGCGTCACTTTTACTTTTTCCAAAAGCAAAAGCCTCTTGGAAAAATAAAAATTTCTTACCGAAACGAACGAAAATGTTTTCGTTTTTGGAATTCATTTCGCGTGGAAAATTTTTCACTTTTTTGGATGAAACAGAGAGTAAAGTATTCGCAGTATTCAATCATTTGCATCATCCATCTTCAAATCTGATAATTTATAATATTGTTTTTCAGTATCTATCGATCAATCGTTCGAAATTCCTCCTCGGGTAACAAGGTAAACATTAATCGGAAAACAATTTAATATCCCTGGACGGAGAAACAAAGAAATGAGAATGGCGAATTCTGAACGATGATCGTGGCGAGCGCAGGACATGGGATTTAAGCGTTTGAGATTGACAATGGGGGTAGGAGGAGAAGGGTGTGGGGATCAGGGGAGGCCGAGAAAGTTTTCCAATTTGAGGCAATTAGTTTGCACAACGCGGGGGTTTGGATGGCATGCATCCAGATAATCGAATATGGGTCACCTGAAGTGGAATGGGCCGCGCTTTGGTCAGACCCTCGGTCCGGACTACCTATCGTGGTTACACCGTAAACCTAGAGAGAAAGAGTATGCGTGTATGTATATATATATATATAAGTGGAAAAGGCTGGACGAATCGTCTCGTTCTATCCTTCTTTCATTTATCCAATAATTATTTTAATTTCGAGTTTACAACTCGAAAGATATATCTACAAATTTTGTTTGCCTTTAGAAATTTCATTTCTTCATTCTACATCCTCGGATCTTGATCCGATTTTCAAATCATGTATTTTTTTTTAATGTAGGAAATTAATTGACAAAGAGATATTGAAAAAATAAATAATATATTATTTCGATTACGAAGAAGAATTTAATAAATAATTCTACACTGTATACTCGCGTTTTTTTGACTCTTGTTATATTAAACAGATGGAGATAGAAAAAGGTTTGCCGTATTTCACACGTGGACGAGGGCCGATCACAGAAAGCTAGGTTCGAAGCAATAATTGTTCGAGCTGGAATCTCGAACTGTTCGATACGCTCAGGGCATTAAAACGTTCGCCACGGATGGAACGCGGGATGATTTGCATATAGGGAAAAAAGGGGAGGGGAGGGGAGGAAAAAATAAAAAGGACGAGTGGTCTCTCGGTGCCGGCCGGCTGTTTCGAGGCGGAAAAAGTAATGAATATGGAAAGGGACGCGGTAATGCGGAAGATAAAGTGTTCCTCGTGGAATGAGAATTCAATTATGAGGACGTTGAGTGCTCCGAGACGAGACACTCTCGCTCGCTGAATTTTAAGCGATTTAACGATTACCGTTTCCGATCCGATATCTCATCGCGTTTCCAGATTTCCCTGGAATTTTTATCCCTTCCTTTTTCTCCTCTTCTTTTTTTTCTTTTTTTCTTTTTT
>NW_006263765.1:165504-167764 GCF_000469605.1 Apis dorsata | reverse complement strand
TTTTTTTTTTTTTTTTTTTTTTTTTTTTGAGAAAGACGATGATTTCGTGGGTTCGAGCGAATTAAAAATAAGAAGTATTTTTGAAAGGATTCTGTTTATTTTATTTTGTAAAAAATACAATATTGGTGCAAATTAGTCAAATTATTTCAGATTTGTTTGTATTTACAATTATTTAAGGTATAATGATTTGACGTTGGTTTTTATTCAGTTAGAATAATTATAATAATTAATCAGTGATTCTTATAATATTATTTTTAATTAACAGGTTAATTATGTACAATTCTATCGCATAATTATGTACAGTTTTACATAATCATTGTTCTTAATTAAATGTAAAAGGAAGGGATAAATATCGATCCATCTTTTTTTTTTTATTTAAATTAAACGTACTTGTTTCGCGAATTATCGAATATTTCGAAAGAAATATTTCCTTCGCGTTTCGAAAGTTACAATTACTCCATTGAACGCGTTCAATTTCGATTCCGGGCCTCAATCGATTGATCGATCATTTCTCGATGCCAAGAAGTTCGATTGATCGATGTTCCTCGCTACTTCCTCGTAGCGCTTTAAAGTTTCCATCCAAACTTTCTAAAGATATGCGGCCTCTAAGAAACTGGCAAATACCACGCGTTAATTCACTTCTGCGGCGCAAGAAAGATATTTCGCTTTTTACACCTTTTAAACCTATTTACACGTATCTTTATTTTCGAATTAATTTCGATGTCGAGAAAAAAGAAACGATAATTTTTATTCTCAAATTTCTTAAGAAAAGAAAATAATTTTAATCGAAAAAATATAAAAATATATATATATTTATTGGGAAAATTATTAGAGATAATTGTATTTGCAATTATGTTACTTTCCCACGATATTTTTATTTCGATATTTATCGTTGATAAACAGATCGTAAGCGTTAATGAAACGTGTAATCGAGTTCCAAACACTTCGATAATAGTTTGTTTCGTTGCTTTACAGAATCCGAGGCCAGTTGGGACGAATGGTGGACCTACGACGGAATTTCAGGTAAGTCCTTAATCCACGTAAATCCTTCGGTAATTCAACTAACAGGGGAAGATTTTCAGTGTGTCAACTCGCGAAATCACGAAGCATTAAGAATCCAGATTCAACGAATATTTATACACGCGATTCTTATCGAATCCTTCTCGATACACACACAAAAAAAAAAAAAAAAGAAAAAAGAAAGAGAGAAAAACAAGTAAGATGATTTTTTAACGAGAAAATTAAATTAAATTAAATTTTTCCCTCCCTGTGAATAATTTTTATTTTCGCTGATTTCTGGCAAGAACTGATCTCGAAAGGAATTCTCCATCAATTTTCCGTGTTGCCGGATAAAGTAATCGGGTGTGTAATTGCGAATCGATACCGATACCGGCCTGCTCAGAAAGAGAAATTAATCGGGACGAATTAATTTCCATTAATATTCGAGGATTTCACAATCGATTGCGTCAAGTTCGTCGTTCGGCAACGTTCCGTTCTTTCGAGAACTCGACGGAATAATGAGATATCGGAAAGATTCCGCGTTAAAAATCACTCTTTCTCCGGTTGTCTACGGTATGGCTAATATTGAAAAAGTTCCCTGACTGATACGCTCGGACCATATTAAGAAGATTCGATAACGATAAATCGTGGCTGGAGACTTTTCTATAATCCTTCTATTTTTTCTCTCTCTCTATTATCTACTTCTTTCAAAAAAAGATATTAACATTGTATCTTATTATTTTAACTCTCTGAGAAATGTAAATTCCAAATCATCCTATAGGTATTTTCCAATTTTATTATCGATACTCGATTTATAATCATTGGCAATTCTTAATTTCTTTCCAATTTCTTTCTAATCGAGGAAATTTGTTTAACTTCAATTCTCTTTAGTTTGAGAAAAGAAATTCAAAAGTAAAAGAATGTGATGGATGTAATGTATCAATTTTTTATTATAAACTATAATTATGATCACATATATAAATATATATATAAATAATCCTCTTTTCTATAAAATAGAATTTTATATCTACTTTAGCTTATTCAAAATTCTTCAACTTCTTCTCCTCAATGGATCGTTTGATTACTTACCAAAAAAAGAAAAAAAAAAAAAGAAAATTATGATTGGAAAAATATCGAGAAGCGCATTGATCCAATTCCTATCGTCTTCGAAGCGAACAAGTTTCGGGATTTAGGAAGGATCGGAAACCGTGATCGCCTTCCGCGATGCGGGGCGAGAGAAGGTCGCCTAATTTTCTTAATT
>NW_006263765.1:162664-165321 GCF_000469605.1 Apis dorsata | reverse complement strand
GCCATCGAGTGGCTCGTGGCGCCGGCACGAATTTTTTAATCTCGCCACACCGTGGAGTTTTTATTAAAAATAAGAAGGGCCACTCGATACGATCGCGCGAGGCTCGAGTTTAGTGTTGTTCCGCCATGCGAGCCAGCTGCCACAGGAGAAACAGTGCCGTATAAAGGAGAGGGGGGCTTTGAGGCGCCATCCATGTGTTTGAAGAATTTTTCTCTTGGGAAAATTTTTCGAATTTCTTTTTCATCGAGCGAACTTTTTCCACGAAAAATCTCGTGCTGATGTACACAGCTCAGAGGCTCGAAGCTGAATACAGTGGAAATATGATGTGGAATGATTTAAGAACAAAATTCCAATTTATATTTCTAAGTACCCCTTCTCGTGTTGGAATGTCGTAGATTTTGTATCTCGATCTGTAAAATTTGTGCAGTGTATTTAAAATTTATCTTGGAAATCGAAATTTTAGAGGAATTTCACTCGAATTTATTTTGAGATTCAAATATTTAGAAACTTTTTTTACGTAATATTTCTACGTTGCTCAAATTTCCAAAAAAAAAAAGATTCTAAAAGTGGCGCGCCACGGAAAAAGGAAGCTAAGCAAAACTCAACGGAGAGAAGGAAAATCCACATCCCTGATCCCTCCATCTGTAGTTGAATTTCACCGAACAGCCACGGGTATATAAGATCCAGGGAGCCAGTGTGACTTATTACAGTCGTCGATGGGGCTCAGGAGTGGATTTTTAGGGTGCATCGAGGCCTCATATCGCGTACAGATGCTTCGACCCGTTTTTACAACCAATAACGGACTCACCCTTCGTAGATATATATATACATCGTATCCTCGTCTATCCACACGACGACGACGTATCCTTGATTTCGTCTCGAGGCCGGTATCGGAGGAAAAATATCGTCTCCAGGCTCCTCCCCTCCACGGGACAGAACGTTGGATAGGAAACGCAGTGACGGAGACGCGGGCGGTGTTGTATAATTTGTTGCAGAGTCAATATTGTACCGGGCAAATACGACGGGCGAAGAATTGATGGAGAAGTGGCTGTGTTGATGGGAATCAAATTATTGAAATTAGTCGAGGCGTTTGTGACGTTTTAATATATTCGACGAATTCTCAAACCCGTTTTCGAGGAAGTTTTGAATAAGATTGTTGGATTAATTCACCTCGTTAGGTGAATATAAATCAAAATTTTATCTTTCCAAATTTCCATCGATGATTTCGAATAACGATTTTGAATATCCACGAAGGGATTGAAAAAAATGTTGGATAGAATTATTTTTAAACTAAATGAGGAATATTCTGTATATATATTCTATGACAGAAGAAAAGGCAAAGATAGTTTCGAAAGTATATTCACGATGAATGAAAAAAAATGCGAGGGAAAACTCGTCCAGGGGATTAAGTCGTCCCCCAAAGTGGTTCGCGTGTTCTTCCTCGCCGGTACGCAACTGGTTACCGTCGCCTTGCCTCGTACAACACTTGAAGAGCACTTTTCCACTCCCGTGCAAGTACTATTTCGAAGTGAAAATGAAATTTCTGCCGGCTCTCCCTTTTACACCGTGACGTATCCACCAGAGACTTAATGATACACTCGTTACAACGAGAGCGAGGAGGGTGTATCTTGCTTATCCCACGAGTACAAGGGAGTTAATTAAGAATCTCTCGTTGAACGACACCGATGATTTCGAGGGACGTTTATCTCGGAACGTTCTTGTTTCAGAGCAAATAACTTGAACGAGTGCTACTTCGAGGTGAAAAACTTGTTGTTTGTCGTTTTCACCAGAGAGAATTTTTAATTTGCGAACTTGTTCAATTACGATTCAAATGGCATCTTGGAATTTTCTTCATTTTTTTTCTTCCTTCAAAAAATAGAAAATTTTTACAGAAACTATAATATTTTTCCTCTCGTGAAATTGATTTCTAATAAGTTTAACGATTCAATTTATTTTTTCTAAGAAATACTATTTAATATTAGCGTGTAAATTAAATCATGTCAAAGATATAAAAATACGTATTCTCGATATCTCGTTTATATCCCGTTCGATATTTACTAAAAATATATTTTAAGCTTTGATAAATACGTACACCCCCTTTGAATATATTTCGATGAAATTATTTCTAATTAAAATACACGTATACAAAACGAAACAAAATTTCACAATTACAATTGCGAAAATACACGAAATAACGATTTCGAGAGATTCGAAATCAGTCACCTCGTTTGCTTCGCATTCATTCATTCATTCATTCATTCATTCATTCATCAAGAGAGAGGTCGAGGGTCGAGGAAGACACCGCGTTAAAATAGAAAACGAATCTACATTCCCCCTCGTTTGTTACGTCTACGTCCCCCGAGAGAAAACAAGGTATCCCACCCATTGTACCCGAATCCGCTGTCGTTTCGAATCTCTGCTCCTGGCTTCGCCCTGCGAAGGGTCGTGCAAGGCCAACAGAGCTGCTGCCCTTTGACCCAGACTCGTGCGTTCGACAATGCACTGGGGAAGGCAATCTGACACAAAGGGGTCGGGATTCCTTTCATTGGATTCTCCCCTGGCCACTTGACGTGGAGTGTACAGTTGACCTTGACGAATCTTGTTGGAACAATCGTACCTACGTGTCGAGTATCGCGGATGAACAAAACGTTCCTGCG
>NW_006263765.1:159727-162476 GCF_000469605.1 Apis dorsata | reverse complement strand
TTTTTTTTTTTTTTTTTTTTTGTTGATTAAAATTTTCTCGTTAGTTTTTAAACTTTTGTAATTCGTAAGTAAGGATAAGATACGTGTTCGAATTTGCAATGACAAAGATTAAATGTTTCAGGATTCTGTATTATAATTTTTGAAAGAGAATTATGGTGAAAAGAGTAGTTCATGCTTGAATGGAAACGCAAATTCTTAGATTATTCAAGGAAAATATTTATCTATTTCCCATCATGATGAATATCACAATCGACGATAAATATCCGGAGGACGGAATAAAAAGAAGAGAAAGGAAGAGAGAAAGAAAAATAAAACTCCCTTCATTTAATCAAACGAACAATGGACGAGTATCGTGAAGTAATTAAAAATAATTGCACATAAATAACATCGTAATGCCTCGTAATTTTACCTTTTCCAATATTGTCGTGTGGTAATTCACCAGGATGCATCATACGTTCAACAATTTCATTTCGTTTTTTACCGGATGGAAAATGTCGAGATTCAACGCGACAATTAGATCCTTCGATACTTTCTTTCCTTCCTATATGAAAGAAAGAAAGAAAGAAAGAAAGTAAAAAAAACGCACCATGTATTTATTCGAAAAATTTTAAAATATGAAACTAAATAATTTTACGAATAACTATTTTGTACTGAAAATACGTGTAAAATATTCGATTGACATTTTCTCAGTCATCTTTTCAATCAAACGTACAAGTGATTGATATTTATGGGAAAAAATTTGCAATATCATTCGAATTACGATTACTGTCGATAAATTTGGGAAATAACAATGTTTCGTAAACTCGATTTGAAAATTTATCGACAGAATAATAACAAATGGTTATATTTTATATTTTAAGTTTTATTTTTTTTACAGTGGAATTTTTAAAGTGGAATCGTATTTGGTAGAATTTATATAAGAAATGAACAATATTCAATTCTTATCACATGTAATAAGAAGTTTCTGGAGCAAAAGAATTTCTCTCATCACAATGGCATCGTTTGGCTCTCGTGTCACTACCCTTATTCATCGAATATGAATATTTCTTTATTTTTTTATTCTTTCGAGATATTCCAAAGCGACGAACAGTGAATATTAAGATTGTAAAGGGTTCTTTTGAAATTTATTAAGCGGATCTCTTATTCAATGCTGGAACCAGGTTTATTTCATAAAAATTCGAATAAAAGGCAACAATCACGCCACTGTTATTCGACGAAACAAATATAAATGCGCGTTGGCCTGATTTAGGGGTCAAGATTGACCGAGCTGCGACTCCATAGTGCCGCCATCTCGCTGAAGATTAATGGATTTTAATCGTATCTCTTTCCTGTTTCTTCTACCAGAAGAGAGAATACTTGGAATACTTGGCATCGAATCGAAAATGGAATTTTTTTTGGTCGATGAAAATTCGAACTCCTATTTGGATAAATAAAACGAAATTTTGAGATTTTAAAATACCGTGAATATTTTATATAATATAGAAATCGAGACGAGATGGAAGATATTTTAATTCCAAAGAATTTTATTTATTTTACATTAAGTTTTGAATTTATTAAAATAGATATATTTTTTACAAAATGAAAATATTTTAATACACGATTTCCTGCGTACAAATAGATACAAATATTCGATATTTATTTCAATTATATGTAATACGCGAGTGTTAATACGAAAGATAACGTGGCTTGAAATTTGTTGGGAATTTTCATAGTGAAAATAATGGGGACCGCCAGGAATGCCAGGAGTATAAATGTACGGCTATAATGCGTATTCCACAGGAGTGGGAAGAGTAAAAATTTTCCTTTCAACGTTAACATTTCTATGACATTTGATAGCGGTTGTGGAACAACGTCTATTCTCTTCACTCTCGTGATCGCGGCGTTATGAATATTTAATGTCGCGGATTCCATCCGTATGACACTAGACCTTTCGTCTCGTCACGAGCCAGAAATGGGAGCACGGAATTTCCTGTTTTTAGATCTATTTCTTAATTTCTAAAACTTTATAATTAAACGCACCACGATAATTTTTTCTTCTTCTTTTTCCAGATTACGAAATATTAGGAAAATATCGAAATTTTGAGAATTTTGGTTCCATTTAAAATTCAAACAATTCCTTCGTGGACAACTATATATATTTTACATTAGAAGAATAAATTATCTCCATTTCTAATCGTAATTACATATAATTATTCATTTATGTGAATAATAATATAAACATTCTTCAGAAATCAGATTAATGTTGAACGCCACAAACGTAAATTATCTAGATAAAATTTTATACGCGCATCCAAACATCGTTTCAGGACAGAATGTCAAGAATGTCTCTAATTCAACAAACGAACCGAGAACTGACCACAATTCCGCCTAGTTTCACCAATGTTCCGTGGATAAATAATTGAATTTATCGCTGTGTCTTTAACGCGGTCTCTCCACAGCTGAACGTAGCCCAATCCAGGGATTATAGTTGGACGTAAAGTAAAGTAACCGTGATATCGCGACAGGTATTCAGATATTATTACTACGATTTGATTTATTTCATTGATAAAAGAGAAATTTAGAAAATTGTAGATTTATCATGAATTATTATTAAATTTTCTACCCAATTCTTTTTATATTACCAATAATCTCGCTTTCACGAGCGCAATATCGACGAGTATTTGCGAATTGGATTTTTTCAATCGCTTTCACCTGTTGAAAAATGAAAGGGGGGGGGAGGAGGAACGTCTCTTGTCTTGGTAATATTTTT
>NW_006263765.1:153342-159519 GCF_000469605.1 Apis dorsata | reverse complement strand
AAAAAAAAAAAAAAAAAAAAAAAAAAAAAAGAAAAAGAGAAAAACACGAAAGTAGGATGTGTCCGTGAATAAAATAGAAGGGAATGAATATTCGAACAGCCGGGGAATATTATTCGTAGCCGGTATGAAATAAGGCGACCGCTCCCGAATGATCTCGAGAATCTGAACGGGACGCAATTTCTAATTCGATTCCCATTCTCTGTCCAGAATTTATTATTTTCGCAGAGTGAAATGAAAAACACGCCGGTGAACGATAATAGTATCCACGAAAATTCAGGAGATACGAATTTGATGGATGAGTTTTTTTTATCTTTTCCAAAATATTTTGGAATTTGTAAGAAGAGAACGTTTTAAAGAATTTCTTTTTTCGTGAAAATTATAAAAGATACAAAGTAGAGGAATACTGATGAGTTTTTTCCAGCACGATTCCTTGTTATAAAAATATTTATAATTTTGGGAAGGTAATATTGGAAGATGATGATATCAAGTGTGAATCGTTTCGTCAAAAATACTTAGAGATTTATCGCAGAATAAATATATAGACCCAAGATCATTGGAAGAAAAAGAAAAAAAGTAAGACACGAATATTTATATTCAAAGTTATATTCAAGGATCTCGAAGAAAATAACGAAATTGCTGAATTTCCTTACGCGATCGCGAAGAACACGATTTACTTTCGTACCTGTTTGCAGTGCACGCACGTTTCACCCTCGCCCCCCTCCCTCTCCATAAAACATTCCCCCTACGCTTGCCGTTCGTTAAATTTTATATTTTATCAAACGAAATATAAAACTCTTGCATCCATAAGGCGAAACATCTAATAAGCTTGAAACGATTCTCTTTACGAGCGAATGAATAATCGTATGATTTTTCCTTTTTTTTTTTTTTTTTTTTCATCGATCTGCGATCGAAGTAGCGACTTTGTATTGAAATTGAAAGTTTATACACGTTCCATCGTCGGAACGGTGGAAAATATCGGTTTTGAAATTTAGAAAAAAATTCTTTCGACACGGTCGGTGCGAATGACGTGAACGTACACGTGTCACAGGGATTTTCTCTTCCATGGGGGATGACACATACGACCGCGTCATAAATCCTTTTCCAAGAAACAAGGAAAATGGAAAAAAAAAAAGAAAACAGATTTTTCGAGTATTTGGTTTATTACGAACTATTTTGGCCCTTCGTGCCCAAATATTTCTCCATTCTCTTCGTTATTTCTACGAGTATTCGCATAAAATTCGAGACGCTCCCTTCGTTCGATATCGATTGGTAATTTTTATTAATTCTTTCATTATTAAAAAAAGTTATTCAGAAGCTTATGGAAGAAATTTCGCGTGAATCGTATTTGCTTGATCGTAAGGTAGGTCGATCTTTAAATAATAAATGTTCGCTGAAACTCTGCTTTATCGTTTCTTTTTTTTTCTACTTCCAAATTCATTAATTTACACGAGGAGGAGGAAGCGAGAAGGCAGTGTATTCTTTGCAAAAGAAGATGTTGGATGAAGAAAGAAAGAAAAGAAGGAAATAAACATGTAAATGGCCGGTCCATTTCCATCTTTATCTTACGGTTAGCGAATAGGATCAACGTTGACTTAAAACAGAATCACAATTCTCGAAGAGGAAACTTGGAACAAAGCTTGGATTTTTTTTAAAATGCTCGCTATTTTTTCGAGCTATCGTGAAATGGATGAAAGATTATGGAAAGGGGAAGATTAAAAGATGATCCGTGTATCGAGAAAATCGCATCTATACAAAAGTTTCATTTTCATCAGCAAGGAAATTTTAATTAATATGCCTAATTTTGCAACTTGCTCCATGAATAATAATAATAATACGGGGTTGATTGATCATTTTTGAAGCGGAAAGATTCGAAGATAAAAGTGAGAATCTTTATTAAAAATGGATAAAATCCCAAGTCGTCGAACATTTTTTCCAATTATTTCAATTTTATTCACTCGAAAACCTTGATGATATCAACAAAGATTTAATCATCATCCCCGAATTCTTGAAAATTTTCCACCCCCAATTCCCAAAAAGATAATAATAACAAAAAAATCGTCAAAGCGATCGAGATTAAAAAGATTAATCGATCGATCTTTGAAAATTTCCTGTAATCGCCCCGATTATAATTAACTTAAATACGATCGAGCGCGAGGAAAGAAAAGCCTTCGACCGAGAAAGCGAAAAAAGAAAAACGAAAATGTCATCCCTCTCGAAATTTCCGAAAAATCACGAGAAAAGAGGCGAGGAGAAGGAAGACGATGGCTTTGGCGAGAAGGTGGCCAACGGTTGAAATCGTTTCATCTCTGATCCCCTCCCCCCTTGGAACGAAACAGGACGTAACGAGAAGGTGTGGAAAAGGCGCGTCGCCAGTTTGCCGCGCGCTCATCTCGCCGGTCCCCGCGAAATTACACGGGGAAAATATTTCGGGCGTCGAAGCACGGGGGAGGGCGAGAATCGAGAAGAACGTGGCGGAGGGACGTGCGCGGGACGACGGAGCCGGCGCAAAGATTAAATGAAATTATTTAAATGCCGTAATTTAACATCCTGGCCGGGCCTGGACCGTGGTTCGCAGGTGTTGAACATGCATGTATGCATAGAGTACGTTTCCGGAAAACCAACTTTCTCTCTCTCTCTCTCTCTGTCTCTCTTTCTCTGGTCTCCAGTTCATCCAGCAGCCGGTTGGATTGCGCGCATGCATTACCACACAGCTCGAGAGGGCAAATATGGCGCGGTACGGATTTCCGAAACCGAAAATCCGTGGATGGGGGACGAGTTTTATAATTTTCCGTCGCTGGATATTTTTTTCTTTTTTTTCTCTCGAAAACGTGTTAACGTGTTAAGGAATTGGAAGAGTTAATGATGGAGAAGGTTTGAGAGGAAGCTGATAAATCAGGTGAAATTTTGACGATGTTTGAAGAGGTAGATCATTGACAGATTGTTGAAAGAAACAATTGCTTGATATTGTTCGATATGGTGAGAATAATTAGGAAATTTTACCATTTATTCAAGGTAGATTTAAGGTATATAATCGATGCAATTCATTGATGTTTATATCGTATCTCTATCGGAATACGTTTGCATATATTTCGTCTATTTAATTTAAAGTTATATATATATATATATAAAGAGAGAGAGTACTCGCCAGTATCAACCACGAAGCAACAAAAATCGTTTTTCAACCTCTATTTCCTAAACCGCCCATTAACCCCGATGCAACAATCGGCGGCCCCCGTTAAACGCTTTGGAACACACACCCTAACGAATCTGAAACGAGACGAGGCTCGGCCGATTTTCGTTTCGTTCCGTGATCCACCGCCATTTCGAGGTTATATAAAAGTTGGGGGCCGGAAATTCGAGGCCGAGGAATTCAATATAGGGGCTTGGAAAGGTTGGAAGAGGTAGTAGTTTGGCTCGATCAATCCGAGGATTAATCGCCCCTGCGAGTTTATTTTTCATCGAGAAGTTGGGACGAAAAACCGATTCCCATCCTGTTCTTCCTTCCTTCCTTCCTCCTCCTCCTCCTCCTCCTCCTCCTCCTCTTTCTGAAACTTCCTCCGCGTTTCTTGGCGTCCCTCTATTAATTAATAATTCACGACCCACCATTTCGGCCTCGCCACCACCCTCCCCCTCGATCGATATTTCCTCCTCCAACCTCTAACGCCGCCGTTGTAAATTTTCTTTTATGGCCCACGCGGTCTCCTTGGCCTCCCCTCTTTCGATCGAGAAAATGAGGGGGATGGAGGGGGCAGGGAAGGACCGGCGGAATGGAAAGTGAATGGAGGGGGAGGATCGTGCGAGTTTTCTCCTTTTAAAAGGAAAGAAAAGTGGAATTTAGTTAGAGACATCTGTCTCACCCCTCGCCCAAGTTTTCGCGTTTAATTGGACTCGAAATGGCGGGTGGAGGGGGATCCCTTGAAGTGGAGTAATTTAATTCGCGTTGGAACGTTGGCCACGTTGATTCGTTCGACAGTTGTACCACCTTTTTCTCCACTGTTTTCGTGTTTAGTCGGACGAGAGAGAGAGAGAGAGTCGGTTGATAAGTGGAAAAGCGCGCGCCACGCTTTGGCCAGGGAACGTGAATTCTATTTAATTCTCCCTTTAACGGGGGGATGGAATTTTCCGTTCTTTTGAGGACTAAAGTAGAAGTAATTAGAACCCTCCTCCCCCCTTAAGCTCCAAAAACTCTTTTACTTCTGTATAATCTCTGTCTTATCGTTCGTTCGTGTATTTATTTATTTATTTTTTATTTTTTTTAGGAGGGTAGATAATTAGACGAATAGTAGTTGCGAAAGATTCAAGGCCATTCGGAGGGATTATTGATTTTTATAATGTTTCGTTTATTTGCTTATTGGAAAAGTTATTTTATCGTGATGTGTGTATATATATATAAAATTATTTGCATTGCAAATGAATCTTCTTTACGATCGTGAAATTGTGAAATATTTGCATCGTTTATGGTAATCAGGATTTTATTTTGATTACAATAATATATTTACAAACGGATTTATTTCTTTTAAAAAGAAAAAATATGGATTTTATTGATATATCTTATCCGAACGAATAATCTTTTAATAATACCTCAAAGTGTAAATTTAAAATTTATCAAGTCAAGTTTACAATTTCACGATTGATTATATCCATAATTTTCTCGATCGACAAACCCTTGTTATTCATCCTTCACTACATCCTTGCTTCCCTCTCGTAAAACTGTTTCCTTCAAAAACTCGTAACTCGTCGCGTCGAAACCTCACGAAGCAGGAGGCTACTTATATTCAAATTGAACTCGCGGCGGCCGTGTGACGCGTGTTCGAGCCCATTCATGGCTTCCTGGGCGAATGCATTACCTCGGCTACAGGCGCAATTACCTTAGTTAATTAACGAATTTACAACTGCGCGAGCGACGGTGTGTAAATCGGCGTGTACCGGCCCGGTGGTGGTCCACCGTCGCGAATTGGCGAGGCGATATCGTTATCGGCCGTGTAAGCTTCGAAAAGCTCGTTCCGCTTGTTTGTATACAAGCTTTTCGAATCGTTCGTAATTCCTCCCGTTACTCGTAATTGCCTCTCTCTTATCCCTTTTCTCCCCCTCCCTTCTCCATTTTTCTTCCCCTCCTTTCCTTTCTTTTCTTTTTTTTTTCCTTTTCCTCTTTTGTTTTCGACGTGTACCTAATTCTCGAAACGAATATATTTTCTTTCTTTTTTCAGCAGGATTGGTCAACTTGTATCCCGGCTTTCGTATGGAAATTTCAATTTAGAAGGGTTACGCGTGTGTCTCATCGATGCTGTTCCTCGAGTGAAAAGATTTCGTTTCGAATTTTTTTTTTTTTAAAGAGAATCATTTATTGGCATGGTTTGTATTGCACGCGGGGATTTTAGTCTTCGAATCGATCAGATAAATTTATAACTTGCTCCTCTCCATCTGGCTTAACAATATTTCCAACTTTTTATTCAATGGTAATATTATTACCAATTTTATTGGATAAAACCTCGTGAGAATTGTACCAAATTCGAATAACAATTCTCTGGATCATCGAAAGGCAGGAGCAATTCTAAAAAAGAAGAATCCAGAACATTTTTAAAATTCCATTCGAGAACTCGTACACTCGTCTTCAATGATGTCATCGTCATTCGAGAATATCGGAGGGCAGGATTCAAACGCACCCGTTGAAGCGACGTTGATTAATCGAACCAACGGTAATTAATTGGAGCCTCGACGTCCCTAAGATGGCATCCCGTAAACCCCGAGACGTGAATCCACTCGCGCTATACTCGAACGCTGTACATTTCATTTCATTCCTGTTATCTATCGCTGATAATCTCGAATTTAACTATGGGAGGGGAGGGGGACAGGACTCCATTCGCCGGGTTCGAGCACCCGTGAAAGTTTTATTAGAATCTCCGGAATTTTTCCGTACTCTCGGTACTCCCGAGACGAATGGGATTTTTCCTTCCTGTTTCCAAACTTTTTCTTTATCTCTTCTTGCTCCTGCCCTCTCCCCCTTCCTCAATAGAAGAAGAGAGGAGGAGGAGGAGGAGGAAGGGCCGATCGGTTCGAGTTGTCACTCGTTACCCGTTACTTACGAATGTCGGAAGTTTTCCACGGATGCGTCGCTTCCGCTCGACAGAAATCCGCCGTTCTATCGAGCGGTAAAATCGCTCGTGATCCCACGGTTTA
>NW_006263765.1:151395-153122 GCF_000469605.1 Apis dorsata | reverse complement strand
TTGTGAATTTTTTTTTTTTTTTTTTTTTAGAAGCGAAGGAAATGATGGAAGAATTAATATTTTTAGAAAATTGGAAATAAAAAGAGAGACAGAGAGAGAAAATTGCAATTAATTTGAAGATATTTTCAAAACGTGAGTGATAGATTGAAAGCTATTTTGATAATGGCTAAATAAATATATTTGGTCGAAGAGTGGAATAGAAAAATGGAATTTCTTTTCATGAATTCATTGTCAAGAGAAGTTCGAAGTGGACTGTAGAAATTCTGATGAAAACACCACAGACAGATATATTATTTATGAACTCTTCTATCTTATTTTTAATTTTTCAAACCTATTCATTTCAACCAATATAATAAATATAATTCGTATAAATCGTTTCTAAATTTTTACCAAGTGAGTATTTATAAAAAATTCACAAATGTTTTATTAATTTTTCGAAGAGGAGTTTTGGATAGAGTGGCGTTTAACCACTGTGAAGTATAACGGAATCGAAGCGTAAACGGAGGAGGGATGCAGGTTTCTCACAGTCGAAAACATTTTCCCCTCCCCCTCTCCCTTCTTTGGAATGGAGTTTTGTCCGTGGACACGTTTCTAAGAGGGGGGTGACAAGTTTGGCGGAAACTTTGGTCCAGATCGGGGCAGACGTGAAGTTTAAAATTATTTCGAATGTTATCCGAACCGTGATGGGCACGGAAAGCTGGAAAGTCTCGGGAGTGGTGCAAATCTTGAAAGCTTTGAATGCGTTAGCCCCAACTTTCGCGGCTTTTGACCGTCTCGAAAATTTTCGAACGGAATCCGAATGATTTTCAAACTTTCGGCCCGTCCTTGAATCCCGTGTAATCGTTTTCCTGTTACTCTATCTCGATTTTTACTAACAACTCTTCCAACTTTGCAGTTTCCATTCCGTTTTTCCAAAAAAGAAAATCGTTCATCCTCAATCGAGAAAGACGATCGAATGGTTCCTTTCTTTCAATAGATAAAGAAAAAGAAAGAAAGAAAGATAATTCAACTCAATTATCGTTAAAATATACCAAATATATACCGATTCGATGAAAATGATCAAACTCCCCCTTTTCGAATCAATCTTCGACAATCCATCCTTGTGAAACCATCCCTTCGAGTATACACGAGCGGAACAGAAACGAAACAAACTTGATCGAACAAAGGGAAGAGTGTGGAAAGAAAGAAAGAAAGAAAGAAGAGTACGAAGCAAGGAGCGTACATTCGCGGCTTTCATTGGTCGCTCCCCCCCGATTCCACGAGGAGGAACTCTCGTTTTCACGAGGGTGAGAGAAAGAGATTTATCGGCTCCGTGAGAACACGAAAAGTGTCGCAGCCAACCAACGAGCTTCTGGTTCACCGTGGATGAACGACAGACAGAGAGAGAGACAGAGAGAGAGAGATAGAGAGAGAGAGAGAGGGAGGAGGGGGTTGAAAGACTTTTCTGAAGCGTGGAAACTCATCGATCGAGGTTATCTCTTTTTCGCGATGGGGGGTCACCCACCCATCTTCTAAGATTGCTGTTTGTTGCAGCGAGTTCTCCCGTCAAAACAAATTAATCGGGGATATTAATGAGGAAAGAAGAGAGAGAAGTGGAGGGGGGTAAATTTATTAACAGACGAGGTAATTTAATTAAAAGAGTTGCGAGAAGAGGGCGAAGGTTGATTTAATATAGTTTATTTATTATTGAAACAATTAAGGGAAACTTTTCTTTGTTATCGGGAATA
>NW_006263765.1:148389-151174 GCF_000469605.1 Apis dorsata | reverse complement strand
CTTTTTTTTTTTTTTTTTTTTTTCTTCACCTCTTGGCTTTAGCCGTGAGTTTTCGTCGTGTTCTGGAGGGAAAGAAACAAGGTTTGTTTTGCACGGTATATAACTCGTCGAGAATTAATTGGATCTATGAAATTGGAAATAAAATTAGAATCGAACAAGTGGAATAAATTCAGTGTTGGTTGGGCAAGTAGAATATATCAGATTGTAGCCAGAGATCAACGAAATAGATCGTGATCTGACACGTAATCGTCACTGGAAAATATTTCAATTAGTCCACAAAATGAGATCACGTACGTATCGTATAATAAATTGCTTTATCTCTCATCAATTCCAATTATAATTCATACTCGACTTCATAAAATATAAATAACAACCAATTGATAATTTTTTAACAGTTTCTACGATATATTATTGTCATTATCGCAATTTCATTTACCCTGTTTTTTTAATCCTGTTAAATTTAATATTTTCTTTTTATCTGGTAAATGAAAAAAAAAAAGGAAAATGTGTCGTACAATGAATATCGTACAATGAAAATACGTAGAGGAATCACTAATTACGATCGTAAAGTCGATTCGACGGGCACGAAGCCAAATCGTTCCCTCCATCATCGTCCACCACCGTGAAATATTATCCGAGAAAACATTTTTCCTTTCAACCTTCTTCTTCGTCTTATATTCATGCTTTTATTTCGCGTCTACCTTCCCCCTTCCCCTTTCTCCTCCTCCTCCTCCTCCTCCTCGTTATTCTCGTCCCGCGTCCCCATTCCATACTTCCGGCTGCCGCTTTTAAGGCTGTAATCATTTTGTTTTTGAATATTTCATGCATATCGAGAGATTGATCCGGAATAGGGATCGGGAATTTTTATGGAAATGCCTTCTCCTTTTATCCTCCCCTCTTCTTTATCGTTCCGTCGTGCTTTAACGTAAGTAATCCCACCCTCCCTTCGTATTTGCATACGTGACCGTGTGCGTTTCCGGAATGCCGCCACGCGTTCCCGACCTTTTCCTTTCTCCACGCTTGATAAAACTCAATCTGCAGATGCAAAAATCGGGATCCGTAAGAGATACGCGAGTTTGTACGAGGGGTTGTAATATTTTTTTATTTCTAAGGATAGTTTTTTTTTTTTTATGATTCGATATTTTGCGCGATTTTTTAATATTTTTAGGATTATTTTTGTTTGGTACTTTTTAATTGTAATTTGACAAGATTGATTAATCTTCTTGATAAATTAATTCTTATATGTTAATCTTTTGCTCCAGATATTTTATTAAATTTTTAAACCTGTTCCTCCAAATCTTGCGTTCAATTATCGTGATCCTGAGAAATCTTAACTTCGAGCGAGGAAAATTTTATTTTCTCGGAATTTAATATACCGTGTTTTCCCATATGCTGCGTCACGTACGGGTTATTATTTATCTTTCTCATTGGCAATTTTTGTTATCACAATGGACGGATCGTAAGAGTTTGACCGAGGGGATATCGAAGAAGGAAGTTCACTGGTTTCGTCTGCTTTAAGAAAAGTATTTTCCTTCCCTTCGATATTCGTGGCCCCCATCTCATCCAGAGAGATATTGGCCGCTGCCTGGCCATCGATACGCTTTTATTTTGGAATCAAACAAAAGCAGTTCTTCCTTATATATTTACGTACAATTATCGATATAAAATAATATACATCTGCTTTCCTTCCTAACACTCTATAAATCGAGTGAAATTCGCTTCAATATCGTGATTTAATTTCGTATCCAAATTTAACAGGGACAGATTTGTATCGACTCAAATCTACGACTGTTTCAGATTCCAACATATCTAATTATCTTCCCAATACTACTTCATCTTCACGTATTATAAATACCATTGGTGACAAAATGGATAAAATTTGAAGGATTTAAACTGAAGAAAGAAAAAAAAAGAGGAAAAGTCGATAAAGATCTCCTCGCTATTCTCACCCCTCGCCTCCCCCGATCCTCGTCAATTATCGCACCCCATATTCCATAGTCACAATTCACAAGACAGTCGTCGCGACATTGCCCCTCCTCTACGACGGAACTCCCCCTCTAAAAACGGAAGAGAAAACGGAAAACGGTGGGGAAAAGGTAGGAGGGAAAAGGGCCCTTGGAGAGGTCCTCACTCGTAACAAGATCCTCTTACGCCGCGGAAAAGAGGTTCTCTCATTTTACATTCGCCCCGGCCGGGGGAGGAGGGAGGAAGGAAGCCTCTATCGGCGCCGATCTCGATTCCAAAACGTCGAGAAATAGGGGGAGGTGGGTGTAGGAGCGGAGGAGGGGTTGGGAAGGCGTTCGCCCTTAAGGGATGGGCGGGGGTCCATTGGCATCGCGACAACGCGCCAAGTCCAATTAAGATGTTTTTCAAGCAGGCAAGCTTTTAGCCCGCGGCAGACACCGAGGCGTCGCGACGCCTCCTGGCCCATCCCCTCTCCTCCACTCCACTGAATTCATATGCATACATGAATACATTTCGCCCAATCAACTATCCTTTCCTGCGCGTATGGGGTTTTGGCTGGCGGTTTTTAGAAGGTGGAAAATCCACACGCTAATGAACGCCTATCCTCCTTTCTCTCTTCCTCTCTCTTTCTTCCTCTTTCTCCCTTTAATCCACGCTACTGTAATTAGGCTTTTTCCAGGATCAACCCTCTTTTTCCAGCTCAAACTTTGGCCGAGATACCGCGACTCGAGGCTGACAGGGTTGATGGATGGGGGGTGTTTATAGGCTGATAGGGGCCCAGCTTCGAATTGGAGTGGATGGTATGGGGATGGAAGTGTCG
>NW_006263765.1:145753-148210 GCF_000469605.1 Apis dorsata | reverse complement strand
TTTTTTTTTTTTTTTTTTTTTTTTTTTTTTTTTTTTTTTTTTTTTGGACGAAATTGGAGACATCATTCCGTGGAAATGAGGGGAAGATCGGAAGGCGCGAAAGAAGGAGTTGTTGGAAAAGTTTCCATGTCGATTGCTTGATCGGTGGATTAATTTTGCTTTCTCGGAATCCTTTTGGCATTTCGTTGATTTTTCGTATTGGGGATGGAGGGTTCGATAGTTGATAGCCTTGATAATTGTATGCAATTTGCCCCTGATTTTCTTAGCGCACGATATATGAGTTGGGAATATGGGTTGGGTTAAGGCCGATACATCCGTGCATTCGTTTCATTTATCATTGTTATTGAGGCGAGGGTCGAGATTCTTTTCGAAGGAAATATCCATTTCGTTTAAATGGCACGATAAGCATCACCTTTGCACCGGATAGATGTATACGAAGGTTCATTAATTTTCTGTGCAATTTATTTCGATTTCGAAATTTTAAAGAAATTTGTATTCTCCTTGTCTTCGAAAATTTTTAACATCATTTTTTTCTTTCAAAATATATTTTAAGAAAATAATAGGGATACTTTATTCTTTTCCATTTTTTTTTCTACGGAAAATAATTTCAAAAAAATGTTTGATGAATTTTTCGTCGAGTTTTAAAAATATAATTATACGGAGGTGGATATCCGTAGCGATTGAATCTTGATTTTTGTTGAATTTTTGCAAGTCACGCGACGAGCACAAGGGGAAGAATTTCATTGGTCGGTCAGAGGAATGCCTCTGTCGGCCAAGGATTGACATTTCATTGTAGCCGGAGCAATGGTTTAAGCACGGCGGAGGTGGCGAAGATTTATGAACAGGAAATGCCTGCAGGGATGGTTAGGAAATCTTCGAAATGGATATATTGTTCGAATTCTCCGACCGGTGACAATCTCGGGGGACATACGTCTTGGTATACCATACCGTTTCGAAAGATCTCTTCGAATCGTCCGCGTGTTGCGAGAAATTCGATCGTGCAGCTTGCTTCTATCGGCAAAATGCATCGAAAAGAGCGTCAGAAAAATCTGAAGTTCTGATTTTAAAAATTGTTGGCCACGAGGAAAATTATGAGATCGAAAAGAATTTTTCGTACGACAAATTTTTTTTTTTTAAATACTTTTGAAAAAGATCGATTCATATTATTCCTATCGCTTCATAATTATTCGATCCTTAATAGATTTAAACCTCAACAATTCCCAAGTCAAGGAGAATAAATTCCAGGCGAAATAAATCAATTCCTTGACAACGCGGGAAGGGAGGGGAGCCCAGAGAAAGAATCTTCCGAAACCTTTGCCCGATCCTTCTTCCCTCTCTCTTCGATTTATCGAGGAAGAACAACCCCTCGGGCATTTTTCAAGCCCGTCCCATCCACCGATTAATTGTTTTTATCGAGAAATCCCGTCGGGGCTAATCCGCCCTTGATTAATTCCATCCAACCAAGTCGTTCCTCCTTATCGAGTGGAATCTGGCGAACCCTCTCTTCCTTTGCCTACGTATTTCAACCTCGCCGATGGAACCGTTGCAAGGGAAACTCACTTTGCGAACTTGCGAATCCGAGGGGTTGATTTTATTCTCCTCGATGAGAGGAGAGAAAAAAAATCCTCGACAATTATTCGGCATCTAACCTGTAATTACGCCGTTTAACGAGGGCGAACAAGTCGAGGGAGGGGGTGTGTATCCATCCACTTGGCCTTGTCCGCTCGTTAAGAATTATTAGGAGCCGCGGGAAGGAAAGGTGGATAATTAAAACAGGTGTCATTGAGGCGGTTGACGGAAGAGGAAGCGGAATAGGGGCGGATAAGGGTGGAAACCTAGTCCGCAAAGGGGCCCGACAACGAGCATGATGCAACTACGTAGCTTGCTTCTTCTCGTTACGTGGTAGTCTAGGGACGAGAGGGTTGGAGGAAGATGGATGGCAGCGATGGGATCGAGTGCAAGTTCGAGTTTGATCGCAATTTTCATTTTTTCCTTTTTCTTTTTTTTCAATATTTTAATATTTTGAATAATATAATTTCCTAACGAAGATCTTTATATTTCGATTCGAATCGTTTACACCAAATCTCACATTGTTTGTCTAATTGTAAAACGTAACGATACTGTAACATATATTAAAAATATATTATTTATATATTATAATATATAATTTATAAAATATATTATAATATATTATTTATTCATTAATATATAAAATATATTATTTTAGAATTTTCGATCGGAAGAAAAGTACCAAGATAATCCGTTTCGAAATTTCACTTTTGCCCCCCTATCCGCGATTCTCGCTCGTTCCCATCGCTAACCGCTTAGAGGAAGCGAGTGAGAAGGATGGGGACGAAGATAGGGGGATGGAAAACGCAGAGAGTTCCGCGAGGCTGTGTTGCCTTCTACACTTAATCACTTTTGCTAATTGCAGAATGATTGCTCCGCGCTTGAAGT
>NW_006263765.1:141301-145471 GCF_000469605.1 Apis dorsata | reverse complement strand
ATAATGGGGTTGTTACACTCCCCCTCCTTCCCTCCCCCCAGAGAGTCTCGTAACCGGTGTTGTAACACCACCAACGGCCTCTCTCCTGTTATCTACCCATCTACCCGCCACCCTCTCTCCCTCTCTCGCCTCGCTTTCTACCTTCTGCCCCCTTCCGCCCCCCTCCCCCTTCTTCCAGGTAGCTGATGAATGCCATAATAGTCTACCTGCCTCGAGGTGATAAGAAAGTAATCATTCTATCTGGCCGCCGTTATTCCATTAACTCGAAGGTTCCCTCCGCTGGCCAACCCCTTCCACGACCTCGCCCCCTCCGTTTTGCGGGAAAAGATTGAACCTTGGGGGATTGGGGGGAGAGGCCGGTTGGATTCGTCAGAATGCTAATTATGCAATTATATCGTTGGTTAGCCGGCGAGGCTGTTCTGAAAATTAAATTCCTGGCGGGAAGACGACGTTGTATAAATATCAGGGGGTTAATGTTAATGTTGGGTTGCTTGACGAATAATCAAATGCGATACGCTCAAGCGGAATATTAATAAATCGAAGGGGGAGGGTTTCGATCTAAGGATTACGATCCTCCAGTTTTAGATGTTCTTTAAGATGGAATGTTTTAAACTTGGAAGGAAAATTGTTAGTGGCTATTCTGTGTTAATGGAAAGATTTTAAAATCGTGCAGGGATTTATAGAACACTGTAGAATGTAAAAAATAAACTTCAAGAAACGAGAAGGATTCTAAGGATTTCGTGAGATCATAATTTGTCTCACGAACAAATTTTTTAAAAAGGAAGTAACCGAAAAATGAATTGGAAATGATCTTCATCAAGGTTTTTACCACGAAAGGCGATTCAGTGTAAAGCTAGAGTCAGCAGCGTTTGTTTACCACAAAAACTGATGAAAATAAGAGGAAAAATATTAATCCGAATTCTTCGTACAGAGAAAAAATATATCGCCACAAATATCGTATTCATAAGTAAGTAAATAGACATAAACGTGATAGGAAGTAACCAAGTAATTTGCGATAGAGAATGTTGATCCGGTTTGAAATTCCACCACGTTCGAATGGAGTTTTATCCCCATCGTGTACATTGAAACGTGGATACGCCTTTCAATATTCACGGATCGTATCATTTTTTCAATCGAATCGGAATCATCTTGGAAAATTTTGAATGTAATTCGTTGAATCGACTATCTATTTGTTTATATTTCTCTTAACGAACATCAATTTATTTCATTTGAAAATTCTCATTTTTAGGAATCGGTGGGATAGGAGTAGATGTTATTACTCTATTGCCTGGTTGACGTTTAAAGAAATTCTAAAAAAGTAAAACGAATATATTTTACGTACGTGGTCAAAATGAACGAAACGAAAACGCGTAAATTCAAAATTATAACATTTGCGTTTTTTTTCCAGCTTGTACACCGTGTAAAGGGTAGATGTGTATACGTGTACAATGCGTATTGATACGAGGAGGGAAATCGACATTGTACGTTTTGCTAAAACATAGAAATGGAAGAAGAAACATAGAAATTTTCGTAGTTACGAAAAAATATTTGGTAACGTATCGACGATCGGGTTTTGGCGAGCTTGCCATTCCGTTCGAGCAAACTTCCCTTTCGCAGGAAACTAGTTCGTCGATTGTCGATTTTCACCTCGTGTGCCGTTCGACGTTTTGTTGTAATAACGTTGAGACCAAGTTTCTAAACAATTACATTAATTTTCGTATTCGAACGTACGGTGCGTTATTGGAGAAAGTTCGACGGTTTTTCCTCCCCTCATTTTGAAAACCTATGGATCACCTCATGTGGATCTTTAGAAAGGAAAAATTATTGACAAAATTGTTGACAAAGTAATTTAATAATAACAATCATCTCTAGTCGATTAAATCATTGTTAAAAGTTCTCTTAATATAATCGTCTTAAGGATCGTATAAGAGAAACCAAAAAAATTCTTGATTTTTTAAAATCAACCGTTAACATTTACGTTTTAAAGAGGTTGCAATATAATTTTCCTTGCGCCATCTTAATAACAATAAAATTTAATACGAACACGAAATTCAGATAAAACTTTCAAAAGCTGGAAACGAGTTCAGAAGTGCCATTAAATTACTGGAAAATCCTCTTTCTACAAAAAAAAAGAACAATAAAAAAAAAAAATAGTTCCATGGAATGGTTAAAATGTTTGGAGCGTTTGCAAGCATTCCGTCGACAGAATCGTTAAAGGCATATTTTTCTGCGACGAACTGTAACACGTGGAAACGCATCATTCGTTATCATTTCGGTGATAACAAATAAAATAAAAATTTACGACTCTGTTTGGTATCAAAAATATTTCCAACGTTTTTTATTTATTTTTTTTTAATTGGCAATCGCAAGGAAAGGGAAGCAACACGTAATCGAGAGCAATTGAGGGTGAGAATCGCGGAACAAACGGGGTTAATTACGTCGATATGGCGACGATAAAGGCGAGAACACACCATTGAACAATCGCGCAATGCGAACACGAGTGTGTGTGCGAAGTCATCGGCATTGACCCCGTAATTTTTAATTGCGTGTCGTTATTACAACCCTTATCGTCGACACGTGCGAAAGAATCATGCAAAAGTTGCACGGAAAAACATTAAGAATAATGGAAATTTGTGTTTCTTTAACGTGGAAAATACGATTCGATGGATGATGATAAGATGGATTGATCGAGTTCAAAAGAATTGACGTGCTACTTGGAGGTTATTAATGAAACTGTGAATCCTTTGACCGTGTGTGAAGGAATAAAATATCTTCGATTGAAATAAAAAAAAGAAATTTGTTTCCAATTCCATGAAAATATCGATGCCTTCGAAGCGAATGAATCAACATCGAATTGATTTCTATTAAACGAATAGAGATTGGAAAAAGGACCAATTTATCCTCACCAATAATAATAACTCTAATATCTTGCTATCCATCCAAATTTCACCTTCTTTTTTAAATCACTGGATCAATTTCCAATTCCCCCGATTATCGTTAACGCGTCTATGGATTATATTACTAACCAATTAAATGTTAATTACATCTATAAGTAACAATATTATGCATAAAGTAACATAATTACATCGTTATTATCGTACGTTTATATATATATATATAATTATCGCAAATATTAACCATCAGTTAAGTGTTGGTGAACATCGGTAAGCAGCAGGAGAGGGGGTTGGAAATTTTATCGTCCATCCATATATCGCGGGATATATTCTGAATTATTATGCATTAAATGAAGATGAGAAAGTATCGCGCGGAACACTTTGGCGGAAAACCGCCGGCCGGCTTGCATGGATCGTTGGTACAAGGGTCCTCTTTGTGTGCAACGTCGCGTGCCGTCACGGTGGCAAATTTCCGCGTTGACGTTGGCTGCCGCCGCGTCTGTTGTACGAGTTGTTTATATACGGGGCAATAATTTATTACTTGCCCTCGCCCACGACAAGCAAGGATCGTTAATATCATAGACGTCAGTACGATGGAAGACGGGGAATGCGGGGAGGGAATTGTATCGCGTTTTAAACGGGAGAGAGGAGGGAGGGGAGGGACCCCTCGATTTTGGGTTTAATGGATGTAATGATCATTTTCCTTTGCAATGTTTGAGATTTTTTTTTTTTTCTGTAAGAAGAAAGATTTTTGTGATGTTCGAGCAATTTTCGATCCCTCTTCTCGTCGAATGTTAAATTATACAATGTCGAGTTACGAATTCGAGTTAATATATATCAAGTTTCACAATAAGGGGTTATAATTTAATATTCGATACTTGGCTGGATGGAATTGGAGTGGAATTCAAAGGCTACTGAATTTCACAACAAAGGGTTAAAGTGCAGTGCTCTCAACGTTCGATATTTCACTTGGGAATTGGGATGGAATTAAATTCAAAAGGTGAATTAATACCAAATTTCACAACAATGGGAACTCGATACTCTCGATATTCGTTAACCCCCTCTCATTGGAATTGGAGTGGAATTAAAAAAAAAAAAAATTTCACAACGAAGCTTATATTCTCCATTAACTGTGAAAGAAAAAAGTTCGCATTTCCTTCTTCTCCCCGCAAGTTCAACCGATACAGAGCGAAGGAAGGATTCGTTACGTTCTTGGTATCGATTCACGCGGGTAAAGTTAAATTTCTCAGAGGAGACGTCGAGAAAATGGCGGCGG
>NW_006263765.1:140866-141242 GCF_000469605.1 Apis dorsata | reverse complement strand
GTTGGCACGGCGAAACCCTTTTTCTTTTTTTTTTTTTTTCATCGAATAAAAGTTGACGCGGTTCAAGGTTCCGGCCGGCCGCGCCGATGTGGCATCATCCCATCCGGAAAAGTTGAAATTATAAAAATTTCAAATTTCCAAACGGGTGACAGACGACGTACAGAAGACGTACGATTCGGCCGCCTGGGATGGCCACTGTCGCGGTTTCCCTATCGAGCGTGTGAACTTCGCCCCAACTTCGAACTTGGAAAATTGGAAACCGTTGAAAAAAAGGAAAAAAGGAAAAATTGTTTCCTCTTTGATGCCTGGTGGCGTCACCGAAAAATAACTTCCTTTCCTACGATCATTCGACGTTGGCTTGGTTACGTGCTCGTGC
>NW_006263765.1:137677-140472 GCF_000469605.1 Apis dorsata | reverse complement strand
TCTTTTTTTTTTTTTTTTTTTTTTTTTCGGTAAGAGAAGAAGATTTGGAAATCGTTTGAATTACCGAATATGGAGGAATGTAAGTAAAAATGCATGTATCGTTGCAAGATATAATATTGGTCGATTTAAATAATAATTGTATTTAATATTATAATAAATTATATATATAATATATAATATTAATATAATATAATATAATATATAATAATATATAATATTATAAAATTATATATATAATTATATAATATATATTAAATATTATAATAATATTTGAATATTTTATTGAGTTATGTGAAAATTATGCTTTTTTGTAATCGTAAAGAATCGTATAAAAATTGGAAAAAGTTAAGTTAATCGATTTAATTTATATTATAAATTGAAATAATTTTATTTCTCTATACGATTACTTTTGACTTGGTTTTATATACAAAAGTTGTGGTTCGAGTTGAAAAACACGCAATGTATACAAATCCTATTCCTGGAATATATCGAATACAAAAACATAAATGTGAATAAATTGCGTATGTTTATATGATAAGAATAAGAAATTCGAAGAACGACCGAAGCCGTATCGAAATATAAACAAAGTCGAAACGAGGAGAGGTAAAAGTACGACGAAATAAATTTAGTCGACGCGTGGCCGTCGAACGATACAAACGTGTATATCGATTTCTCTCCTTTCTAATAAATTTATTTTCGTCCAATATAATTAAATTTTTGCAATCTTGCAATAAATAAACAAGTAAGTTGAACTTAAATTATCCCTTTCTAATATTCTCTTTTTCTTTTCCTTCTCTTTTCCTTTTTTATTTTTAAAAGTTAACACAAATGTCGCATTATTCGATAATTTAAATTCTAACTTTTTCCCCGACTAAAATAATTTAAAATATTTTAAATTGGAATTTTTATAAATTTTTAATTAAACACAAACGAAACGTGATTCCATCCCGCGCACCTTTTTCGTGAAATTTTATAACAGAACGATTTGTAAAAATTTCTCGAATAACAGAAGATATTTGATAAAATAACACACGGATTGCGTCCAATCTTGAAACTAAAACACAACCTCGATTCGAAAGAGAATTATTTTGAAAATTAACACGCCATTTATAAGAAATCGATCGACCGATAAACAAATTAATCGTCATATCGTGTTTTTTTCGTTTTGCTTACAGGACCTGCGTTTTGGGGACTGATAAACCCCCAATGGTCTTTGTGCAGCAAAGGAAGGAGACAGAGCCCTATCAACATCGAGCCTGACAAGCTTCTCTTCGACCGCCACTTGAGACCCGTGTTGGTCGACAAACACAAGGTAATTTATCCACCCTGTTCCTTTTCCTTTTTTCTCCCTCTCTCCTCTTTTTTTTCTTTTTCTTTTAACTCTCGTTGCGGTACTTTAACTACTGAAACGATCCAGAACCGCATTCAGAAGTAAAGAAGGATTCGACTTGAAATGACTCGAAAGTTTTGATTCTCGCGGCTTTGTTTCAACAAAGATCCTTTAAAATACCTTAGTAGTTTGTTCGCTACTAGCGCTTTTAAATTTATTTTAACGTAATTTCCTTTATTCTTTCAATATTTTTAATATTTGAAGGAAAAATTTCGAACGAAATAAAGACGAATCGAATAAGAGACGACGGGTAGATAGGTAATAAATAAATGTACTTATTTTTTTACCGTGTGTTTTATTTTCTTAAATAATTATCCCGCGACATATATTTTTCGAAATGTCCAACATAACCAACCGTTTCAAACGAATCGAAGCGAGGAAAAATAAAATTTATATCGATTAAAAAGACGAGGGAAGATTTCAGGGGTGAAAGCGAAAAATAAAACGCGGACACTTTCGATTGGTTGGAATCGGTTGGTTCGAAGCGAAAATTAACATTTTTTCGGATGATTTATTTTACTTAGATATATCGGATATCGCGGTGAGACGGTTGCACGCGAGTAGGTTGCGCACTATTCCCAGAGCTGTCGCCGGCTAGTAATGGATTTTGAATTCACTCTGGACCGTTCTCCACTTTCTCTCTATCCATTTTTCACCGAGAGAAAAGAGAAATAGGGAAAGAGAATTCGTTAGTTCGATGATAAATCCATTAATTATATATCTCCCTGTTTAACATTCTTCTTATTCGTGTACCCCCACACATATCTCGTGAGAAGCGTGGATACAAATAATCTTTCTTCGCATAATTTTGGAACATCAAAGACTTAATATTTTTTTTAACGAGAGTTTCTTTGCAAAATTATATCGGTTCCAAAGTACAAGGATACGAATTTCTCTTAAATCGTATCTTATTGCACAATTTATCCAATCGCAATCCAAGTCTAGATTCATCGCTCGTTTCAATTTTCTTGATCGATAAAATAATCGCGTATATTACGAAGTTCACTGAGAAATATCGTTTTCGGTAAAATAAAATAATCACGATCGAACAAATAGTAGGGGTGAGCAAATAGTACAGCTCGATCACAGTTTGTAACACGTTTCTTCGAAAAAATAATTCTTCTAGATTAATCGCGATTAATTTCGAGATCGATCAAGTTACTTGAAATTTTCTATACCGCAATTTAAATCAATATTTATAGATTATCCTTCGATTAATCTTAACTCTTTCCTTGCACGAATAACGGGGGAGGGGAGGAAGGAGGAAAAGAAAAAATATACGAGTCTCTCGGTTTCACCGTCATTCGTTTCCCTCCCTCTCTTTCGTCGGTCTTGTTTTATCGAGCGTGTGCGGATCTCGCTCGTGGAAATTAACGCGGCGCCCGATTTACGCGGGCCTCCATTT